>NC_134487.1:158898435-159198435 GCF_040206685.1 Ascaphus truei
TGGGCTTCCCCCTCCGTCCCACTTGGGGAGCGGAGGGGGGGGGGCTGGGTTGCGCGCGGGGCTTGGTTTGGGCTTCCCCCTCCGTCCCACGTGGGGGGGGGGGATGCGGGGGATTCTGGGTTGCTGGGGGGAACAGGCAGCGCAAATGGCAGGACACTCTGCTTTCCCTGTGCACGCGCGCCGGGACCACAGGATTTGCCGCCATTTTTTTAAACTTTTTTTTTAACCCAATCAGGGAGGGGGATTATTTATTTATTTATTTTAAAAAAAATAAAATAAAAAAAATTGGCACGAGCAGGGGAATTCATTGAGCTGCAGCACGGGTCGCCAGCTGCCTAAATCCACTCGCAACGGGCGACAGGTTAACATTATTTGTCGAGCACTGTATATATATATATACATATATATATACATTTATATACATACATACATACATACATACATACATATATATATATATATATATATATATATATATATATACTTGCGACAGGCTGTAATTGACACCAAAACTATATATAAATATATATATATACCTGGGTTTGAACTGGGACGAGACTTAAGATATAATAAAGTGATTTTATTCCTTGATAAAGGTGAACACAGCAAATATGTACAAATAACAGGCAAAATATAGACACTTACGTAAAGATTATGGCAAGAAAGCCATCAGGATTAGAGACTGGCCACTTCTCCCATATTTCAGTTGACATCACAGCAAAACAGGCAGGACACATGCATGGCATTCCTTCTCAGCAATCAAAATGGTTATTGAGGCAAAAAGTGACACTGTGTGCTCATTTTCATGTCATTTCCCAGAATCCCTTGCTGCAGTGGAAGTGCTGTATGCTGGGTGATAATGGGGAAAGGTGGGGTTGCAGACCTGCCTAAGACATGCAGATGAGCATACAGTTATATTTGCATATTTGCTTTCCTGTGGAGGGTTTTTGTCACTTTTTTTACTCACCATAACTTAACTCAGTATTATGGTTTAGCCTATCCAATAGCCTCTCTTGCATTCCCAGTAAAATCAACCCCACACTGATGAGACCCATCAAGGTCGAAACAGCTGTCTGTGGGTGGTTTTCTGGGCATGCACCTTAACCCTGGCTGTGCTCAAAGCTGTGACCATGCAGCAAGCTTAAGCCTTTAGGGAACCATGTTAAAAATGGTTATTGAGGCAAAAAGTGACACTGTGTGCTCATTTGCATGTCATTTCCCAGAATCCCTTGCTGCAGTGGAAGTGCTGTATGCTGGGTGATAATGGGGAAAGGTGGGGTTGCAGACCTGCCTAAGACATGCAGATGAGCATACAGTTATATTTGCATATTTGCTTTCCTGTG
The DNA here is from genome assembly GCF_040206685.1 of Ascaphus truei. Classification (NCBI taxonomy): domain Eukaryota; kingdom Metazoa; phylum Chordata; class Amphibia; order Anura; family Ascaphidae; genus Ascaphus; species Ascaphus truei. Next base: position 158,899,779 of record NC_134487.1, read on the forward strand.
GTGGGTTTTTGTCACTTTTTTTACTCACCATAACTTAACTCAGTATTATGGTTTAGCCTATCCCATAGCCTCTCTTGCATTCCCAGTAAAATCAACCCCACACTGATGAGACCCATCAAGGTCGAAACAGCTGTCTGTGGGTGGTTTTCTGGGCATGCACCTTAACCCTGGCTGTGCTCAAAGCTGTGACCATGCAGCAAGCTTAAGCCTTTAGGGAACCATGTTAAAAATGGTTATTGAGGCAAAAAGTGACACTGTGTGCTCATTTGCATGTCATTTCCCAGAATCCCTTGCTGCAGTGGAAGTGCTGTATGCTGGGTGATAATGGGGAAAGGTGGGGTTGCAGACCTGCCTAAGACATGCAGATGAGCATACAGTTATATTTGCATATTTGCTTTCCTGTGGAGGGTTTTTGTCACTTTTTTTACTCACCATAACTTAACTCAGTATTATGGTTTAGCCTATCCCATAGCCTCTCTTGCATTCCCAGTAAAATCAACCCCACACTGATGAGACCCATCAAGGTCGAAACAGCTGTCTGTGGGTGGTTTTCTGGGTATGCACCTTAACCCTGGCTGTGCTCAAAGCTGTGACCATGCAGCAAGCTTAAGCCTATAGGGAACCATGTTAAAAATGGTTATTGAGGCAAAAAGTGACACTGTGTGCTCATTTGCATGTCATTTCCCAGAATCCCTTGCTGCAGTGGAAGTGCTGTATGCTGGGTGATAATGGGGAAAGGCGGGGTTGCAGACCTGCCTAAGACATGCAGATGAGCATACAGTTATATTTGCATATATATATATATATATATATATATATATATATATATATTATAGTTAAGGATATACATGCCGAAATTCAAATATCTCCCAATATCAAACAGCACCATGCCAAATCAATATCTGAGAAATGCAAATAAAAACACTCAATATGATAATGAGTACATGACACAATTAATCTGTGCATCATGTATACTTTGCCAAGCAATGCTCAAAATCAAATAAACTATTCCAACAAGATACAAATCCAAGCATTAAATAAAAAGAAAGCAAGTCAACAAAATTAAATTACCATCAATTAATTAATCCAATCTCCAATCAATTACGATCAGAATCAATTACACAATTCAAACCCTCAAATGGGGCTGACCCGGGGACCTCCAGACAGCCACGGGCCCATCCATGGAGACCACCTGGAGACCCACGGCGCCTGAGGGGGACTACCCGTAGGCATCCAGACCCTGTGTGCACCCCTTTGCTGGGCTACTGTGGCGCCTGCGGACACCCGCCAGGACCCCCGGGGACTCCTGTGGGCCTAGGGTATTAACCCTGTTTGTCAAAGAATAAATCATGTTGTATGGCGGGGCACAGGGGGTGGGTTATGTATTATTTATTTAATACAGTAATGTTTATTGTGGGGCTGTGTATTGTTTTGATTGTGGGTAGTGGGGGTGCGGGGAAGGGGTTATTGTCCCCGAGCCTGGGTAGGTCTCCCGGGTGTGTAGTGGGTGAGGGCGGTTAGGCATCATGGGTGGGGGTAGTGGGGGGTATTTAGGCCTCCGAGTGAGTGGTGAGTGAGGGTGGGTTAACCCCTTAATGACTGTCACGGTTAATAACCGCTAAGGTGATTAAGGGGTTAGGGGACATTAGATTGGCTCTTTTTATTCTTGTGTATGTTTTTCAGCACCCGAGGGCATGGACGGTGATGAAGATGAGGATGGCCTTCATCGTGGGTGCCGGATAAGGGTGAGTGCAAAATGTATTTATTTTATTTATTGTGATTAATGTATTTTTAATTGGCAAATGCATTATTATCCATATGTGGATAATAGTAATTTTGCCCATTACTGTAGTGTATGTGTTAGGTAGAAGACACAGTAGGGGAGATTTACTAACAACCAGTGATACGTGGCCTAATAGCAAAGCAGGAACAATTTTGATTATGCCCATAGAATGAGCATGCTGTAGTATAAAAACAATGCTGGACATTTGTCTACAATTCCTGTAAAGCAAGTTCTCTACAGAGAATATAAAACCTATTGCATATTAGTCCATATTTTTACTATATGTTGCTCTTCCACAAGAAGCCTTCTAGCGCCCGAAGACAAGCCTTCTAGCGCCCGAAGACAAGCCTTCTAGCGCCCGAAGACAACTTACAGCCTTTTCAAAGGAATAGACCATGAGATGTCTTCTGGCACTGGAAAGTTTCTTACGGAAAAGCATTAACTATTATGTATAAAGATATATTATTTGTATATATATTTTTTTCTTATTTCCCAGTAACCTCAACCTCCCATTCATCCTTTGCTTTTCCCTCTTAGTTATCTCAGACAGCTTTCCAGGGCCGGTTCTTCCATTAGGCATCTGCCTAGAGCAGCAGAATTTGGGGGAGGCAGATTTCTAAGTGCAGGGGGATTTCCCCGAGCAGGGAGAGAGCTGGACAGTTTCCTCCATCTTGATTGGCATTACCCAGCAGCAGCCAATCAGAAGGAGGTGTAAGGAGCCTGGGGTTGGGGCCAAGCAGAAGAGGAAAAAGCATGTACCAGAGAGAGGGGTGTGTGTAGGGGTGTGTGTGTGTGTGTGTGTGTGCGTGCGTGCGTGCGTGCGTGCGTGTGTGTGTGTGTGTGTGTGTGTGCAGGGCCGCTGACAGATTTCTCATGGCCCAGGACTAGAGTTTAACCAGGGCACCCCCCTCCACCCCCCACACACATTTAACAGCTCGCGAGCTCCCTCTCCTATCTCCCACCCTCTTCCCATGTATTTCTCTACCCCTTGTCTCACTCTTACCACACTCTTTGTCACTCTCTCTCTCCCCCTCACCCATCTCTCTTCCTCACTCCCTCTTACACCCTCTCTCCTCATTCTCCACCCCTTCCATCAATTACCCCCCTCTCACGTAATCCTGCTCCCTCAATCACCCCCCTCCCACTCAATGACCACCCACCCCCCTCAGGCCACACACGCATAATCCCCCCCCCCAATAATTACCCTCCAAAAAAACATACAAAAAAACCCACCCTCAAATACATACAAACCCCCCGTCCCCCAAATGCATAAAAAACCTAAATACATACACAAATAAAATCCAGCCCCCAGATGCATACAACCCCCCACCCCCAAATACATACAAGCCTCCCAAATATATTATGTATATATATGTATATATTTATATATATGTATATATTTATATACATAACATACATATAACAAATATACAAAACACACTTACCTTGGAGATGGATTTGTGCACGTGCCGATGTCAGACATAGAGGCTCTGTGCGGGACAGTGAGCTGGGGAGAGCCGGGGGCCGAAGGTGTGGTGAAACTCGGTTGTGAAGAAAAAAGAGAGTACTAAAATTGTTTTGGAGGAATACTGTCAAATAATATTTACAGGGAAACTAAAGATGACACCAAATGTGCACAAGCTGCAACTTTAGAATTACCACAACAGTCTTGCCTCAGTAGCACATGAGGCTGTAGTTGTTAGTACTGTATGTCTAATGTACCACTGACATTGTACGGAGTAAGATATAACACTGATTAACACTGATTAAGCAATGACTGCAATTTTCAAAGGTGAGCACTTTGATTAAAATGTGATGTGACGGTACCATTTGTTATATAGAAAAATACTCGTTTATTTCTTATTGAAAAAAAAATATCTATGAAAATATGACAGATCTTCATCAAGCGAGTCCTTTTGTTCATAGAGTGATGTTATTACTACATAATTTATTGCAATAAGAAATTGTAAGCATAGATACAAAATCTTTATTAGTTAACCCGTTTACTGCCTGAGGTGCTAGCAGCACCTTGCTAAATATTAGTCGCAATTAGTCGTAATTTTGTATTAACAGTTATAGTATGTTCTAAAGCATTGCTTAGGCCTGCTTTATTCAATGATCAATCTCGGCTAAGGTTTTCCACTGTACTTATCAATAGGTAATTTGCCCTTTTTTTTTTTTTTTTAAAGCAAGCAATTCACAGTTTTGACTACAAAAGAACCCCTCTGGAGCTCCCAAAGGATGAAAGCTATGTAGCATCAATCAATACAATGTGGGTGGTTGCTATTAAATCAAAAGAGTCCTCCCAACCAGTACACAAACTCTAACGCATTACAAACTAGCAAACACAAAATATCAATAGCTTTGATAAAAATGGCTAGAGTTAGTGTAGCAGGTAATTAAAACTCCATTTGTTTCACCAATATTTACTTTTCTAAAGATATATTAAGAATTGTATTAAGGGACAATTTGAATAAAGACCCTAGAAACAAAATGTATGCTAAACCCATCTACGGAAATATAGCACTGTATTCCGGGCAGATAGAATCCTTATATATAAAGAAATATAGTTACTAGGATGTAGCTTGGAGAAAGCATAAAGTGTAACAATATTAAAACAGAAATTACTTTTACAATAAAAAAGTGAAACTTCAACTGCAGTTTCTCTTCTGAAAAATTAAAAGAGAATGTATTATCGGCACCTTGCTCATATCAATGCAGGTACAATTGTTTCTACCAGCTACTGACAATATTCAATAGGAAAAGGCCATCCCAATAAATGTTAGCTTGTTTAAAAATGCATTTTATTTTCAGAGTCAATTGTAAACACATGAAAATGCTGTGCTTTGTGTAATTATAATGGGTATCTTTTGATTCCAGTTCAACAATTACCCTTTTACCTGAAGGGAGTGCAACTTACATGAACCTAAAAACTAAGAGGTTGGTCCTCAGAGCTCCGGTAATTTTTACCTAATAACGTCAGGTTCACGAAATAGGGAACAGACGTTATTTTTCTTATTACCGGGAATCCTCACAGCTAATGAGATGCAAAAATAACGTCCTTTCTTCAAAGTAGTAGTGCTATTAAATGTGATTTTCATGTATCATAGACACGTTGTCTAATACACTGCACATGCGCATTGGTCAAACTTTAAGGCGCATTATTAAGGCAGCGATATTGATGGAGATTTTCATGTGTGTTACCAAATGCTAATGCAAATCTTGTTATAATATTAGAAATATATCATTTTACACTTTTTCACTTAATTTTATGGTATATAATGTAAACAATGCCTGTATAAATTATGGATGTACAATAATGAATGTCCATACATACCTCAACAATATAAATTGATATCATATTTATTAATGTTTAATTCAAATAAATGAAAAAAGGACTTCCTTCATTTATTTTAATTGTACATTCTAAAAATGAAATATTAATTTATTTTGTTGAGATATGTATGGATAAACATTATTGTGCACCCATACTTCATGCAGTCATTATTACATTATATACATATTAGTTCACACAAACATATCACTTTTATCACTAAAACACTATCATCTACTTTATGATCTGTTTCAGACATTTATATATATACAGTTGCTTTATATATATATATATATATATATATATATATATATATATATATATATATATATATATATATATATATATATATATATCTTTGTACAGTATGACACATAACTTTTTTGTAATTAAAGGGTTAATGTATATGTAATGTATATGTATATGTAATGTAATGTATACTCATTACATTGCTTTTAGGCTATTCCAAGAAATAACTCCATGATAATCAGGGTCTGGATGTGGGAAAGGGCAGTATTTGGAAGCTGCTAAATATCATAGCGTTATTACCCGGCGCTAAAGTTAATGGAGGTCTGAGGATCTCTGTTAGGTAAACTGCTGATTACTATATGATTTGCATGTGAGTTAGCCTAAGGTCCAGTACAATTTAAGGATCTGTTATTTATAAGGACATTGTTGCGCTGAACACCATTGGTGATATGCGTTACGGATATGGATACGTTAAATTGAAATAACGGAACATTACAAAATGGTCGACCTTCTGACAATGTACCATTAAGACCCTTGCCAGGTCTGCCATAATAATAATAATAATATAATCTCAATTTGAAACAGTTGTTTTTGTGGGTTCATTTTTGTTGACAATCACTTACAGGGCACAGACTAGCACAAATGGCAGAGACACTTAATTTTGAGATTTACTGTAACACAGCCAACAAAATGCAAAACACAAAACACAAAACATGCAATTATTTTAAATACTCGGCTTTTGAACCTGATACCAGCAGCACAAAAGCATTACTGTTACAAAATAAATTCACGTACGTGAGTCATCTTGCTGTACTCCTATACATTTAGGGAAGATTTCATTTCTGTAAATAATTATCAAATCTATTTTTTGTCATTGCACACAAATGTCATATGCAAAGTTATCTAGAAATAAAATACAGCTAGGTTATTCAACATATAACTGTGGAGGTGCCAATATATGAATTAAGATAAAAGTGGAGCCATTCTGCGGAAAATAATTGCACCATACAGTATACATCAACAACAACAAAAAATTTGAAAGCAGTATGTGTTTTTGTTCTCCTTTTATACATCTTGGGGGATATTTACTAAAGTCTGATTTATCAAAAGAAAATGTAGTTGATTTTGTGCGATTTCTTTACCTGAATAAATATGTAATTCCTCAGCCTTATTGGTCTTGGAGGAAAGCAGATTCACTGTACTGTAGGTTGTGATGCTCAGAGTTCTTCGTAGATTAAATGAGTACAGAGCTTTCGACACCTTATAGGCTTCTTCTTAAAGGGAGGTTTCGAAAGGTTCTGTACATTATAATTTGATCTATGAAGAATGCTAATGTTGGTTCACTGAAAGGTGACACAATGTATGTATAACTTCATTTATATAGTGCCAACGGTGTAATGCGTGCCTTACAAAATTACAGCACAAGGCCAATAAAGTGCAAACAATGGGCATGAGTGCAGTAAGGAAATAACAACACAGGGCAAAGGGCGGCTCTGCGCTGAAGAGCTTACAATACCAACCTACAATAAGTATGCTTAAATAAATATGGTGCTGTTTTTTCCAGTCATTTTACCCAAGAAACTTTAGTAAATAGACCCCTTGTGCAGTTTTGTTTGCACCAGAATTACTCCAGAATTACTCCACATTTGCCTTTATAGCCTCAGAAAATGTAAGCATAACATTTATTTTTCACAATATCTTTCACGTTTTACTTATCACATTTACTAAATCAGTATCTGTGTCAGTAAAGTTATAAGGCTTTCTTGATATACAATATATTAAACAGCAATTAAAGAAGACCTGTGGTGCTGCTACATCCCCATTGGCTAATTGGGGTTAAGCAGTGCAAAAGCTTTAGATCTAAGTAGCTAATCAGGGAATGTATACCCCTTGTTGTTAGGCCTTTTTGCCAGAAATCCTTTCCATTTTGGGAAGAGTGGAGAGGAATGCATACCATACTCTTGTCTACCTCTTCAGATGCAAAACAAGTGGACATATGGCTCATCTCCATCTTTGGGGGAGGTTCTGTCTAAAGTCCTCCCAAAGATTCAGATTGTATGACAAATCACGTTCTAGACTATCACAACGAGAAAGGGTTGAAACATTTGCATCATTACCCCCAGACAACAGCTTTATTAGGCTGAATGGGAGGTTTGCAGCCTGGCTAGCTCAGGCGCTGACCTCTACTTCTCAATTTCCCTATTGTTTGTGTACGGCAAGTTATTGCTGTCTAAACCATATGGTTCCTTTAGGAATTCTAAAAGGCTTGCTTTTTGAGAAAGCTTTAACAAAAACATAGCATTTAAAATACATTTAGAAGGAATTGTGTTTCAGATGCATTATTTTCCAAATCAAATTACACACATTTTATTAAGCTACAGAGTTATTGTAAATTATCAATGGTTCATTGGTTACAATAATACATTAGAAACTACAATCAGTATATATATAATCTTCAGAGTCCAGGAAGTGCTTCCACAGATAGTTCTTTGTTGCATATTTTGTCTGTATTTATGTTTTCTATTGATTATATATTAATTTTCAAATCAGCAATCGAAGTCTGAAGGGGTAACACTAATATTTTCATTACTCAATTACAATTTCAAGTTTTTAATTGCTAAATGTTACAGTATAAGAAAATACAAATCAGGACTCCATGCCAAAAGATGACAATAGGTAGACATTAAAATAACAATAACAAAAGGGAATTCATTTTAATTGTATAGTTTCTTATTTCCTGTGCTTTTGTTCATTATCAGTATGTACTACAAACATAAGCTACAGTAGATAAAATCTATGTGAAGTAATCTAAGTAGGTGTCTTCCTACAGTACACCTCGCCCTGTACTGTACATGAAATATGTGAAAACTTGTTATTTTATGTATTCTACCTTTCATTAAACGTTTTTGACATCTACTGGGCTTTATTATATACACTATTTGACTATTTTCATTGTTTCTTGAATCCCCTGTTTTATTGTACAGACAATGAGCAACAATCAATAAACCATATTAATAACTTATACTACTTATTTCTGAAGTTCGAGATCTCAAATATATAGTTGACACCAGCATGATAAAGAAGAGTAAAGTGGCACTGAGACATTTCAGGTTGAACAAGATTCAAAGATCAAGATGGCAAGGCACAAAAACACAAATCTCTTCTGCCTCCTAAGACTCTAGTTTGCTCAGAGCTTTTCAGAGCTTTTAAAACAGAAGGAATGAAAGCATAGATCCCAAAGACCTAATGCCTGCACAGCTACAAAAGGATTGGTTTCCATAGCTGTTGTAAGCATGGGCTCTCTGTTTTGCTTTTTACTTCAACTAAGATGAAGGGCAGTCCTCAGAGTGTGGAGAGCTGCATTGTTGTACAATTGAAGCAATGAAGTAAGGAATTAATTATCATTTACAAGTAATGGTCCTATTTCTCCCTGCTTGATTTTTTTTTTCTTGTCTTTAATGCCTGTAATAAGGAAGAAAAGAAGAAGTAGAAAAAAACACTCTTGTGGTTTGCACTATTCTACATTACCTAGGGAAAGGATTATGCTAAGGATTAACATTTTAAACTCCTACCAGACTTTCTGACTCACAGATCCCTGGTCGGTAATCGTATTACTGTCCCTAGGATTATTGGTTTACCACATACAAAACTGAATTTAAAATCAAATTAAGGAAAGTTGCTTCTTCTTGCTTGTCTTGGGGTCCATCATAAGCATATATTTTTTTCCAGCATACTGTGTTCACCCATAGAATAAAAAAAGCCAAGCTGCAGTGAGACCTCTGCTTTCTTTTATTCTCTCAAATGCTGTGCCTAATTCCTGGTAATTTATCCCATATTAAAAGTTCTTTAAGTACGAATGAACAAGAATCAAGCACCTGCTATGCAAATGTGCATAAATCCAGCCCCGTTTTGCTGGGACCTTTCTTTAGAAAGAAGACTTGCAAGCAGTGTGCATTCACCCTGGTACAAATGCAGGGGTTAGCTTGCTGCTTATATGTAAACGTGTTGTGAGTCTTGACAGATTGCTAAACACTGACCAATAAAGAATTGCTGATATTATGATGAATCCCAATACATCAGAAGGGGGCGGGGAGGTTGTCCTTGAAAGGAATCAACAACCACCGAAGTTGTGTCTCCCTGCAGTTGAAATGTGCTTCTTTTTTTTTAACAATAGTTACAGGTCATAAATGTATAATGTTTAAGTGTTTGGACATTGGTTTATGACGTTGGATAAAATTAGCATGATTGCTAAAGGTGTTTTTTTTTTACTATCTAATTAGAAAACGAAACAATTGTTCGTTTTTACATTAGTATTTGATGGTTTATCATTGGTTATTGCAGTGATTGAGCTTTAGAGGGATACTTTTTATGTAAGATACACAGCAGTTTGCTTCGATCTATAAATAGTTTATCATTAGTATTTTAGGGTTGGTTTGTGAACGTGCTGCTGTTCGTATCCTTCTCCTTGGTCCTGAAATGATTAAATCAAGTCTACAAATAAACTACAGAGAATCAGGATCTGTAAGCGTGAAAAGGGGTCCATAGTATTTAGCCACATTACTGCCATGGTTTTTCCTGTTGGATAACATGGATTAGCCGTGTTCCAACTTTGGAAAATGTTTCATTTTCTCACGTGGCTCTATATAGAACTGCAATCCCATCTCGTGAACTTCTAATCCTATGATAGGGTCTCCTTGGTGAATCCTCTCCAATGTAGAATACATCCCACTTTCTACACAATCAACAAAGCCAGACAGAAAGGCGCGTGTGTGTGTGTGTGTGTGTGTGTGTGTGTGTGTGTGTGTGTGTGTGTGTGTGTGTGTGTGTGTGTGTGTGTGTGTGTGTGTGTGTGTGTGTGTGTGTGTGTGTGTGTGTGTGTGTGTGTGTGTGTGTGTGTGTGTGTGTGTATTACTTGTTTAAATTGTCCTGCCAGTCAAGACAATTATTCATACCTCCATTTACCGCAATTGCTTATATGCTCTAAAAATGTTTTTCAATGTTTTCCTAGGTTCCTGTTGCATAATTTATACTCAAGATCTGGAATTTTGACCACAGCTTTTTAAGTTTAGATTGTGTTTTTTTCTAACTTCAAGTTTAAAGAACGAAATCATTTTATTTGAATGAAAGACAAATAACTTTTTATAAACGTACTTACCTGCTTGTATACAACACTATTTTGTAACATTCTAATTGAATACAGCTGGTAAATAGCATAGGATATACCCCTTGTTATCAATGAATGTCTTTTATATGTTCTTTCTGAATAGTAACATACTGTACCTGTAGTTTGAACTTTCATACAGGTTTTTAGTCGGTGTAGTTAAATGTATACTACAGTATGTGAACAACACATTGAGCATAGTAACATGAAGCACGAATAACACGGTCTTATTTACTTGTTCAAATACAAGTTCCTGATTGTATAGCACATAAGCTATTTTAAGCAATGAATTGCAAAATAAATTATTGCCGATTATGATCGTATTTCTTCAGTGTATAGTCACCCAGGATTTTGAAACACTGAATAATGTACAGTCTTCGTCTCATTAATAGTCTGGGAAAATAAAAAAAAGGGAGACAACAGAAAGTTATGGAATACGGTAGGATGCGACAGAAGTAGCTTTCTTTGCTCATGCTGAGAGTGTTTGAATAAGAAGAAAGAAATTGGACTGTAACAAGGAAAAAGAATGAAGAAGACAAAAGATTTCTAGAAAAAGGTTTGGAAAGAAGACAAGGCAAGTGAAAATGAAAGGAGAAAAAGGGGCATTTACAATGGGACAATGAGTGTACTAATCGCTTTGATATATTATACAAACCAAAAGACCCAAAACATTGTGTAATTATTTATAAATGACTTCTCCACTCCTGTGTATAATACAAGCGAAAAGAATAAAACTGCAGGCTACTCTCTAAACTATTTCTAAATAGGAGCAGTTCAAAAGAAGCAAGAAGTGTTTAAAATAAATAATTAATGGTTGATTTTATGGTTGTCTCATTAAAACATTTTAATTGCTGCAAATAAAAAAAACATCTACATTGCAATTGTTTTGTTTGGGGGGGGGTGGAACTTGGTTTAGGGCGAAGAAGTGAAAAAAACATCGAGATGTATAACCTTAACCCTTAAAGAAGTTGTCTGAACCTTAAGGGGGATATGGGACCTCTCTCTTAAATGTTAGTAAGGCAGAATTTGGTCAGCAAATTGATCGACATTGCACATGTTGATCAACAACAAACATTACTTTCAGTACTTTGCAAATACTTTTAAAATTGCACAGTACATCATTATTTTGATGTAAAGTTTCGTTTTAAGTTTAATTTAGAGACTAGAAGTTATCCACTGGACAACAGCTTTGTATGAAATGGAAGGAAGTCGAAAACCTTTTGTAGCCTCAAGCAGTTGAACTGTAAACTGACTCCAAATCTTAATCATGGGGGTGATATGTCCTCTGGGAGAGCACCTTCTGTCCATCTTCCCGTTTTACAATTCAGTGCTTTAACACTTGCCCTCACTACACAGCTCCAACGGACATTCTGTGCACTGCATTTGTCAGATGTATCATGTGACAAACTCACTCTAGATCTAGAATGACTAAATTCAGCGAAACGACAGAGCATTTATGTTAATCTTACATTTAGTTCAAATACATTTTTACTAGTAAAATACACTAAACTGTGTATAAATGGAGAGGACTCCATAGTTCAGGCATGTGGACATTGATACACTGTTCTATATGAGGTTTTTTTGCTGTCTTGTGGGTATCTGATAGATATTATTAAATAAAGTGGATTTGGGATGTAATGAGTGCAATACAAAAGTAATTATATTTCTTTAACCATTGTATGTGTTCAGCTACAATGCTATCTCGTGCATTGTGTTTGTTGCAGTATGGTCCAGAATACCATGAACAAAATGTCTAAAAAAAGAGCATGTACAGTATGTAACTATATACAATATATTGTAGAGAGAGTGACAGACATAATGGGGGTTATACACAAAGCAGTGATACGTGTTTTTAAGTGAGATAAATGATTTATGGCGCAATTTATGGAGCAATTTTTTTAGCAATGACTGTTTTGATGATAAAAAGCCTTTTAAGCGCTATACTGTAGTGTTATCACTGCTTTGTGAATCGCGCTGCACGCAATATTGAGAAATAAAGGCATTTATCTCACTTAAAAACACTTATCACTGCTTTGTGCATAACCCCCAGAGAGAGAATAGCACATTTTCCATAGACTTTAATATATGGTCTGTATATAACAACACATCACAACGCCTATAATTTAGTTCCAGATTATGAAAACATATTATTACTTTGAATACTAATTTAAGTGGATAGTAAAGAAGTGAACAACACTTCTTCCTTTATGTTTATCACTTCTTTATTATCATCTTAAATGAGAATACACTATATTGCAGGTATTTAAGTTATATACATGATCTTTCCTTAGAGTTTCAGCACTTTATGAAATCCCTTAGCCGTAACAAAACTGTAGTTTGAAGACCATTAACAACGTTAAGATAAAATACATTACAGTACTTGTATTATGGTGTGAAGAAAACTACTGTTCTAAATCTCATTCTTACTGTACCTCGTCATCTTATATTCTGTACTATAGGTTGTAAACTGCACCATTTTGAATGACAATCTGCTTTATATCTATGTGGGTTGCATGCTTCCCATTCGCAATATAACTTTAATCAGCACAAAATGGATAGAAGGTGTTAATGGAAACACAACTCTGGTAACCCAACCCATGATCGCCCACTCTCCTGGTGGTGGCAAAGAAGTCGTTTCCTAGTATCAATTCGTTTTGTTATCTGCTCCAAAGTTCTCTTCCCTCTACATTATATCGAATTTAAAGACATTTAAACATGAATCGTCTTTTGAAGCACATAGGAAAGAGAAATAAATATTTAATCCTTCATCGTTTCCTTGTGGCCATTCTCCCAATGATCATTCCCAACAAATATAACAGGGGAACTTAAATGCTATACTGTATACATTTTTTTTTAAAAAGGGTGTGTGTGCAGAGCACGCACATGTTAAGTGAAACTTCTTTGTCTTTTGTCACAGAAATTGTATTTGTGATGGTGATGTTTTAAATTAAAAATCAAAACATAATTTCAGTGCCAAAACGCAAACAAGTTTAACTTAGAACCTATCTTCTAGCTATTTGCACTTCTATATTTATAACTGTGAATTCCTTGTGTGTGTGTCAGTGCGACAGTCAGTATGTGTGTCAGTGTGGGTGTCAGTGTGTCTGTGTCTGTGTCTGTGTGTCTGTGTGTGTGTGTGTGTGTGTGTGTGTGTGTGTGTGTGTGTGTGTGTGTGTGTGTGTGTGTGTGTGTGTGTGTGTGTGTGTGTGTGTGTGTGTGTGTGTGTCAGTCAGTGTGTGTGTGTGTTGAATATTTTGCTGGCATGTGGAGGTTTGATTCAATGTTCTATATGAGTTTTTTTGGTTTCTTGTGGTTATCTCATAGATAATAATAAATACAGTGGATTTGGGATGTAATGAGTAAAATACAAAAGTAATTATAGTTCTTTAACCATTATATGTGTTCAGCTTCAAACTACCAATGGAAAAGTTTTGACTTTAGATAAACTTAATGCAAATACAAAAAAATCATTTTCAGTTTTAGTCCACAACTTACTAAATTATTTTCCAAAAACATATATGTAATGACTAGAACAATAACACGTTGTTCTAAAATGTTTACGAATACACACGTTTATAAAGGGTGTTAATGTACTGTACTCTACATAATCATGGTTTAAATAAATACATGAGATGGAGGTACATAAAGTATTGACTATAAATTACATTTAAATAAGTGCTTTTTTTTGCTAAGCAGTGTTTACAAAAGAGAAAGAGGAGGGGGGGGGGGGCTCTTGTGATGCTAGCCAGGAGCAGACTATGTCTTGATATAGTTTATCAACATCTTCATTGCAAAAGACAGTTCATAAGACTCAGGAATCCAAATGTCCAATATGATAAAACACACTCCCATACACATGCCACTAGCCTATATAGGTATATCTTATGTGGTAATCTGGGTATTGTGCAGGACTGATCACATGAATGAGGTAAGGTAAGTTACTCACTGCTGACCTTGGGGGATTTCCTGGTCCTGTCGGCGTGCTCCTACCCAGGAGTATCTGCAGAAAGTAATAGAAGAAACGGCGGTGCATCTGCTGCTGCTGAAGATAAATAGTAACCCAAAAACTGCAAACTGCAAAGATCTAGGTGCAAACATTTATTGTAGGCACATTAAAAACAGCCAAAAAGGTCACTCTGATGCGTTTCACGTGGTATCCCACGCATTATCAAAGAGCTTTGATAGAGTGTGGGATACCACGTGATACGCGTCAGAGTGGCCTTTTTGGCTGTTTTTAATGTGCCTACAATAAATTTTTGCACCTAGATCTTTGCAGTTTGCAGTTTTTGGGTTACTATTAATCTTCAGCAGCAGCAGATGCACCGCCGTTTCTTCTATTACGCTAAGCAGTGTTTAACTTGGGCTGTGTATAATAAAATACTGACACTAATTAAATATTATAATCATGTTTCCATGGCAGGACATATAGTATAGAAGGGTTGTTTTCTGTATATCATTTAATGTCCATCAAAATGGCTAAACTCGCATTGATAGGGATCCTACTACTGCAGCGTATGCATTTTGCATTGTTTGATTCTAACCCAAAATGTTCCCATTCCATTCCAATGCCATATAAAACTACCTATAAATCCCACTTCTGATGTCTAAACATCCCACAATGTAAGAATTTATGGGGGTTTTCTAAGCTCTCCCAGCTGCAAAACTGTGACAATTCCAGGGTATGATCATTCGAGAATTATTTTACAGTACCTAAAGCAGTGTCAGCATACTGTACATGTTCTAAAAGTCATAACAGATGCAGGATGTTAAGTTAAATTATGTGGCATAGAATCTATCAGTATTTTCGCACTTCATGAAAATCAACATCCTGCACACACCCAGACACCTGAAGAGTTACAGAAATGGTGATGGCGGCATTGTATTATGTTGGTAAAACTGCACCTTCAATGCCATACAATAAACAACACATGCATTACTAGATCCATGGCCTAGCAGGGCTTAAACAATCCCAATTCACATACTGTACATGTCTGTGCACATGGTTGGTATTTGTGACACCACACTTACAGCCATCTAACAAGTATACTTGCCAATTGATGTGTTGGTCTTCATATAAATATTGTCACTGTTATTGCACAAGGCAACATGAGCAAGCAGTGGGTAACAGCAGCTGTTACTATTAAACATCCCCAACAATGGACAAACTAGGTGGGCTAAATGGTCCTTATATGCCCTCAAATTCTATGCTTTGATGTAGTAATGTTTTGTGGCTTAGCTCTATGTAGCAAAAGAACTGGCATGTGTGATTATACCATAACAATTGTTTTACTGATTGCTTTACTGATTTACTGATGTTATTTAATCGTTGATAAATCTGGTGCAGTTTATTTCCCCACTTTTGCAGCCAGGAGACTTTGTAACATAACCTTCTTTAGTATCTATTTACTAAAGTTTACAGGCTGGAAAACACAAGACAAAAGTGTTGATGGCATAACTACAATTTTTGGGCCCCCTTGGAAAACATTTTTTAAAGGCCCCCCTCTGTCACTCTCTTTTCCCCCTCCTCTCTAACTCTCCCCCTCTTCTAACTCTGTCCACTCGTCCTCTCTAGCTATACCCTTCTCTCTAACTCCCCACCCTTCTTTCTAACTCTTCCACCCTTCTCTATAACTCTCCCACCCTTCTCTATAACTCTCCCCTTCATTCCCCTCGCCTTTTACTGTCCCACCTTTCTAACTCTCTCACTCGCCCTCCTCTCTAACTATCTCACAATTCCCCCTCCTCTCTAATTCTCTATCTCCCCTCTAACTCTCAGACTTAATTCCCTCTCCTCTTACTCTCAATCCCCCTCTCTTTCACTCAATCCGTCCTCCCCTCTAACCTTGCCTTGTCGACAATTTGGGATGGGGGTGAGTCCTCAGGTCCCACGTCGGTGGGAAGCTGGGGCCACATTGGCTGGTGCAGAAGTTGGGCCCGATTTGTCGGTGTGCCCAACTTCAGGCACTGACCGGGACATGGTACACCCGCAGGGGGTGCATGGTATGAGGGCCCCACAGCAAAGAAAGGCCCAACCTCTGGCCATGCCCAACTTCCAGTGTCAGGCAGCCAGGCCCC
This sequence comes from Ascaphus truei, assembly GCF_040206685.1. Classification (NCBI taxonomy): domain Eukaryota; kingdom Metazoa; phylum Chordata; class Amphibia; order Anura; family Ascaphidae; genus Ascaphus; species Ascaphus truei. Next base: position 158,916,381 of record NC_134487.1, read on the forward strand.
TCCTCCGCGCTTTTGGACCCCCCTGGTTAAATACAGCTGGAACTGCTACAGAACTGGTTCAATGCAGCTTTTTAAAAACAGCAACAGTACTGTAATGTCTCAGAGGCTCTGATAAATAAACCCTATGGGATCAATGGGGTAGATCTTAGAAGGAGGTTCATTTTTTAACGTTATGTTATCTACATTTAATGTATTGATATCCGTAATGTGTATCCCCAAAATTGTTTGATGCTACAATGTACTTACTGCCAATTTCATTAAAAATAATGGATCGATAAATTACTCTTATCCAAATGATATGGTAATGAACAGTTTACCTAACAAAGGAGATCTCAGACCTCCATTAATGTTAGCACATGGGAATAACTACGATATTTAGCACCTTCCAAAAGCTGCCCTTACTCCCATCCAGACTCTGATTATTATTGAGTTGTTTCTTTAAATAGCCAAAAAGAAATGTACTGAGTATAGTACTTAACCCTTTCATTGCAAATAGTTCCATGTGTCATACAAAAATATATATTATATATATATATATATATATATATATATATATATATATATATATATATATATAAACCCTGTCTTCCATAAGAGAAGGCACAAAAGCAGCAACACTCAGATATAGCAAAAAGACATGTATTAGCAGTGATTAAACAGCACACTATAAACCCAACGTTTCGGTCCTGGCAGGACCTTCCTCAGGGGGCTGGCTGCTGCTTTTTGTTTTATATATATATATATATATATATATATATATATATATATATATATATATATATATATATATATATATATATATATATATTTATTTATATGATCATATAAATGTCTGAAAAACATCATAAACAATATTATTTTTTTTAGTGATTGCAGTGATATGTTTGTGTGAACTAATAAACTAATATAATTGTATATAATGTATTAATGACTGTATAATATATGGGTGCACAATAATGTATATACATTTATACCTCAACATTATAAATTAATATTTCATTTTTATGAATGTACATTTAAAATAAATGAAGTATGTTATTTTTATTGTAAATTAATAAAAATATATTCATTAATATTGTTGAGGTATAAATGGATATTAGTACATTATATACCATAAAATTAAGTGAAAAATTTGTGTAAAAATTATACATATCTCAATATTATAACAAGATTTGCATTCGCTTTTGGTAACACATGAAAATCTCTGTTAATAGCCCTGCCTTAATAACTTACCTTAAAGTTTGACCAATGCGTATTTGCAATGTATTAGAGAACGCGTCTCTGATACATGAAAATCACTGTTAATACTAAGGTGACCATATTTTTAAAGTGACAAACCGAGAGAAAAGACAAAATTATTTATTAATCATGTCTCTCCCACTCACCCCTCACTCAATCACCCCCTCTCTCTCTCTCTTTCACTCTCCCCTATCTCACTTACTCACCCCTCACTCATCCCTACTAACCCCTCTCTCTCTCACGCACCCCTCTCTCTCACATCCATCCCCCTCTCTCTTCCTTCTCTCACCTCTCTCGCACCTCTCTTTCTCTCTCAAGTCTTTCTCTCACCTTTCTCCCTCACCTATCTCTGATGCACCTCTCCCTAATTCTCATGCACCATTCTTCTCTCTCTCTCTCTCTCTCTCCCACACCCCTCTCTCCCCTCCTCTCTCTCTCATGCATCCCTCTCTCTCACACCCCTCCATCTCTCCTCTCTCTTACCTCTTTCACCTCTCTCGCTCACCTATCTCTTCCTTCCTCTTGCTCAACTCTCTCTCACCTTTCTCTCCTCTCTCACCTCTCTCTCATGCACCTCTCACTCTCACTCATGCACCCCTCTCACACCCCTCTCCTCTCTCTCACTAACCTTTCTTTCTCAAATCTCCCTCATCTCTCTCCCAGCTCTCTCTCCCCTCTCAATCACATACCCCTCTTTAGCTCTCATGCACCCCTCTCTCACGTGCCCCCTCTCTTTCTTTCATGCACCCCTCTCTCACCTATCTCTCTCTCGTGCACCCCTCTCTCTTTCTCATGCACCCCTCTCTCTCTCAGCTCTCTCTCACGCACCCCTCTCTCTCTCACCTCTCTCATGCACCCTCACTCTCCCCTCTCTCTCTGACGCACCCCACTATCTCTCACACACCTATCTCTCACACCTCTTTCTCTCACCTCTCTCTCATGCACCCCTATATCTCTCTCTCACATCCCACTCTCACCTACAGATGCAGCCACTAGTATTATAACTCTTGCCTGGGAAATTCTGGGGCAGTCTCCCTGTAAATGCCTTAACATTGCCACAACAATGGGCCATTAAGAATTTCACAGAAATGTTGAGGCATTTACTGTGAGACTGCCCCAGAATCTCCCAGAATTTCCCAGGTAAGTGTTCTAGACTGGTGGCTGCATCTGTATCTCTCTCGCACCCTCTCTCACACACCCCTCTCTCTCTCATGCATCCCTTTCTCTATCTCACGCACATCCCTCTCGCTCACATCTTGCTCACCTCTCACTCATCTCTCTCTCACCTCTCTCATGTACCCTCTCTCTCATGCACCCCTCTCTCACCTCTCTCACAAACCCCTCTCTCTCACGCACTCATCTCTCTCATTCTTTCTCAAGCACACTCTTTCTCTCTCACGCACCCCTCTTTCTCTCACACACACATCTGTCTCTCTCACGCACATCTCTCTCTCTCACGCACCCTCATTAGCTTTGATAATCCCTGTAAATAATAAAAGAAATAACATCTGTTTCCTATTTCGTGAACGTCACATTATGAGGTAAAAATGAACGGCCTTCTGAATATCTACCCTTATTGATCAAGAAAATGATATGTGCTAATGCATTTGGTAATTTTTTTTTCTGTCTGAACTACAACATATTTAATAATTGTATTTCTACTGTTGTACAATTTGGCCCATGCTGATGACTTAAGCCACCTTTACGGTGAAGGAGAAAACCAAGACAGAAAACCGTCAAGAAATATAATGCACATTTCTTAATATATAGACCTGCGCCAATATGCAAATGTACTCCTCCCTAGCGCGCCCCACTTGTTCCACCAATCCCTTATCTTATCACAGACGGATGCAGATATACATGAAAATGGTGCAGCGAAGAATAAGACATAGACGCTGCCTGGCGCAGGTATAGTATAATTCAGTGCGAGTTGCGACAACTTTGGACCTACATTTTACCTTTGATAAATAGTGCCCTTTATGATTGAATGCTGCAAAATGTGTCTAGAGGTACATTCAAGTTTTGCTGCTCTTTTTTCACCTTAACAGCTATGTGAAATGCTCAAAAATGACAAAGTAGATATTCTTTTAACACAGAGTTGATTGATAAAACTGAAATATCTACATACTGGACACCTACATGCAATGTTTATTACTTTCTATTATTTACATGGGCACCTTGTAACTCTTGTCAAACCCTTTGTATTGTTCCTTATGCCCTTCTTGAATTAATAGTGTAGGGGTAATTACTGTAGTTTGGTACTGTGGGATTTATTAACTGAGATACCCCAGCTAGAAAACTGGGGCAAAAGGGCAAAACACCGCACAAGATTTACCACAGTAAATGAATTCTTTGAAAGCATTTTTTTCCTTTGGTAAATCTAGTGGGATTCTTCTCATTGGTTTTGCTCCAGTTTTGTAGCCAGGAGATGTAGTAAATAAACCCTACTGACTCTCAACAAACAAGAACATTCCACTGGTTTCAATAGAAATCTTTTCCATTCATAAATATAGTGCAGGGTTTTGTTTTGACGCAGTATTGCTGCTTGGAGACTTTGATAAATCCTCCACCACATCCCATATATTCAAAAAAGTGTATTTTAGGGAGCAATGACTCAAACTCATGGATAATGCATCTAGCCACCTGTTACACGTTGTTTACAGATTTCATGGGGAACTGAAGGTGTTTGAAGCACTTAAAATAGGGAAAAAATACCACAGACAAAATGACACATCCTATTAAAACATATTTACACTGCACCTTTGAACTCATTCATTATTACGACCTAAATATGTGATGTCTTCTGTAATTTACACCTACATTTCCCAGATAGCCCAAGGAGAGTAAAACGTGTGTTAAAGCCGTAAAGGTAAAAGGTGTAAAGCCGTTTGATACATTTATGCAGCGATCCTCAATGTACAAACCATGTGTCACCTAATAGTATGTTTATATTTAAAGCTGTACACATGTTTTGCCTACATTTGCCAATCATGCAACATTGGCCACCTGTTCAATTTGCCAAAAATTGAGCTTTCTAAAAAACGCACAAGCATTTCAACTAGTAAAAGTTTCCACAGCATGAAATATGTTTTTTTTTTAAAGAGTACAAGTGGTGAGATACCTATTAACATCCCTGAGATACGTGGATAGTAGGCATATTTGCACATGTAAGTGAGATAATTTGCTTATTATTTTTATTAATTTCTTAACCAGCTTTTTCAGATTTGGGGTTTATATAAATAAAAGTGTACTCTGCTAAATAGGACTTTAGGAAAAATCAGCCTTGTAGCCCTATTTGTGCCCTATTTGTGTTTGTTGCCATAATCATGCTTAATGCTGGGGTTTGTGGGACTTATTGTACCATCATTATTGCTGGCGTCTATTTGTACCATGAACTACTTCGCTTTCACTGCAGACAATTTCAGGAAAACACAAACATACCTCATGAGTTCAGCAATGTTTATCTGAGATAAACTGCAATAAAAAAATACATATTCATGTCCAGATTGAAGAGCAGATTTCATGTTTTATGCTTAATAAAGATCATAGATATTGATTGTATTTAAAATACTTTATGACATGTCTCAACGTGTGATATATCAAATAAGTATTCAGGGCACAAAACAGTCAATATTGATTTTAAAGTCTCCGTCATCAGCAGCAGGTATAATAATATGTTTAATACAATGTAAAACGGGCAATATTTATTTCAAATGTTGAATTAAGATGCCGTAAAAATGGTATAAGTACTGTACATGTAACTGTATGAAATAAAAACGAAATGAGAACACTAATCGCATAAATACTAGAGACATAATATATTGATTACCAACAAATACTTTAAGATTAAAATACGAGACGTTTTGATAAGGGAATTAAAGAAAACCCTATTCAAATTCTGGGTCTATTCAACCCTATTCAACGGTCCTGCGAAAGTAATGGAAGAACCAGAATAAAGCAACAGTCCCATATCTGAGGGGCAAACATGTTTCTATGTTTCAGATATCTGTTATATGTTTGCAATCTCTTCTCCAAAAGAAAGCGATATCATAGTGTTCTGCATTACATTTCCCTTCTGAATCATGAATCTGGTCTTATTAATACTAATAGTTTGTTCTTGTATAGCGCTGCTAGTTTTTTAAGTAGCACTTTACAGAGACATTTTACAGACACAGTCCCTGCCCCGTGGAGCTTACAATCTCAAACCTAGCGAGATCAGCAGGAGCAGAAAGAAAGTAGAAGGCAAATAAAGAAGAAGGGAATAAAAAAGAAAGAACAAGAAAATGTATTTAGGGAAGAAAGAATGAAGGAAAGAAATAATATAACGTTCCCCGCAGTGATTTCTTTGATAGCTATAGATCGTAAGCAGTTACTACCAATACCCCCAAAATACATTTTTTGGGAACGTGCCCCCCCTCCCCCCTTCCCCCCGGGCTAATTACTTTGTTTTTGTTTTTTTCTTTTCTTCTTCTTTTAATAGACTAATGAAGCTCAAACAAGTAGGCTTATCCCCGTGCTAGCTCACGTGTCAGAGATACGGCTCCCCCTTTGGATTGGTCTGCTGTAATTATAGGCACACTCCCGGGAGAGAATGGACACTTGGAACATAAATGATGTAAATCAGGGTGAGTGCAGCACGGGGCAGACCTGATGCCTACATTCATTCATTCTCCAGTCCAGGGAGGGGAGGGGGGGCATTGTTTTACAGAGTATATAAGGTGTCTGAGGCCAGTCGTGTGCCAAACTCACTGCTCACACGAGCTGATAGCAGCAGAGATCACTTCAAAGACAAGAGCAGTCGCGTGTCCCTTTTAGGACAAGAGGATCTGAAGTTTGCCTGATTTAAACTATTCTTCCAAGCTTTTCTACTGCACGCTTAACCTGAAAGTAAGTATGGAACAACACACTGCTTATACACAGTGCCTGCTGAAAAGACAACCAACCCTTTCAAATGTTGTGTTGGATATTTTGCACTCATATATTATTCCTACTTTAAAAAAAAAATCACATTTTCTTTCTTTCTTCTTTTTGCATAGTAAATATTTTCTTTAATGTATTTGTAATCAGATAGGTCCAAGTATTAAGGAAAACGTGCACCATATGTTTTAAAAGGTAAAATAGAATTAATATAAATATGATTTTTTTTCTTTCATACATCTGGTGCAAATTGGTCCCAAAGTTACACTACTACTCTCATGATACCTATATCCTACATTTTTCTATTTTATTTGTTGTAATTATATGATTCAACTTAGTACCTTCTTTGTAGTTATAATTACATTATTTTATTTCTCTTGTTCTACATCCTACTTTTGCTAGTGGTAACTATTTAGTTTTATGTTTGCTTTGTACTAATCAGATGTTACTTATTTCTACAGAATGCCTTCCAGTATGGACAGAACCTACTCTGACTATGATACCTGCAGTCAAATGTCCTACTCCCCTTCAGATGATGAAAACTGTACCAGCCTGCAAACCTCTTCTCCTTTCTCTACTGGAAACATGACATCTCCAGCTCAAACGCCAGAGAAGTGCGAAGACGAAAAGAAAAAGAAGAGAGGTAGATCTAGAGTTAAAAACGATGGTGTCTTACATACCATCAAGAAAACCAGGAGGGTCAAAGCTAACGACAGGGAAAGGAGCAGAATGCACAACCTTAATTCGGCCTTGGATGAACTTAGAAGCATTTTGCCCAGTTTTCCTGATGACACTAAACTCACTAAAATCGAAACTCTGCGTTTGGCCCATAACTACATCTGGGCACTATCTGAAACCCTAAGGTTAGCTGATCATTCCAAAGAAAAGCCCCAGAAAGAATTGGTGCACCGAGGGTACATGAGTCCAGCAGCCCCACCCAGCCCTGGCAGTGATGCTGGATCCTGGATGTCTTCTGACTCTCCCTCATCATCATCCTTCTCTGCCTGCACTTCTAACCCAAGCAGCCCAGCTATGTCAGAGGACTGTTGTTATGGACATAGAGATAATCTTTTTTCATTTCACACCCTCCCACAAGACATTATTCAGCATTCTTCGTGTTTTGTTCAGTATCACTAAATCTAGTGTAATGTGCTGTTTGAAAACTGCCGTAATATCTGAATCATATTTTCCATAATCTATGTGTATAGTGTAACATATAGAAACTAGGCATGTCCTAAGATTTAAAAAAAAAAAGATAGATTTGCCTTAGTTCCAACATGTGTTGAACGCTGGTGAGGTGCACACTTTATACACAATTTGATGCCCCCCAAACTCAGATGAAAACCACTGTAAAATCTGCAGGCAATGCAGTCTAATGTGAAACAGAATAAGACACCCATAGTGTGTTTTTCTACACGGTTTCCCCCTTTTTTTGCACTTTCTGAATGCCACAAAACCTTCTATGTTGCTTGTCTTAAAAATTGACCAAAGTCTCACTTCAATATTATGTCTAAAAAAAAAGTCAGATTTTCTGATGCAAACTGGGTGAAAAGTCAATTTTACAATTTGTAAAACTCTCACGAAGAAAAATGAGCATGACAATTTGGTTTGGATGCCCTGACAATACAATGAAAAGGCTTGAAAAGAAGACAAGGAGTTGGGTTCATGTATTATGTATCTTGACCTCCAGTGCTGCTGTCTTGCTTCAGAGTAGGACTCAATTCTGTTGACACGGCGTTCTCAGACTGGGGGCTTGATATGCCTTTAATTTATTCAAGATGTTTCATTCATATGAAAATGTATTTTTGTATATAAAGATTTTATTCTATTATGTGAGTTATCAAAGTCTAAATTGTCTTGTTTTCCAGATGTGAAAATAAAATGTTTTTACATTTTTACTAACTCACTATCCATGTGTAATCTCTATAAGCCATCCAGATTGTCAAATGGGTATATAAAGATATGTAAAGTATAATAATGTTTCCAAGGATATCAATAATACAAACAGAGGTCCCTCAAATTACTGCAGTCAGATCCTGATTAAAATATTAAACTTCACTTTTAATAAAATAGTAACACTTCTATGAATACTGTATAAAGCACGTGCTTTAGCAATTACCCATGACAACACAAGCAAAATACAAAAACACACAAATGAAAATAAAAAGTTCGAGTTCCATTTGAAGCTACCTGTTGAGGCACCTTGGTCACTGAAGAATAGTGGTGGTTTTTTTGTTTCTTGTGACTAAACATTAGCCTGCAACAGATTTGCAATGAATGGGGATTAAATGGATCAATAAAAGTGACAGTTGGGTAGGAAGCTGGGGGTGACAGGTGGATGCCTAAAGCACTTGTTTGAAGGCTGCACCAGGATGCCTAATACCAAAAAAAGAGAAACTTTTCTCTGTAAAACATTGGTAATTACACTTTCTGTATTGTACAGTAACTTCACGTTTTCTGCCACATTTTAACTACATGGAAGAGATTCCTTTATCCTCGACTTCACAATCATTTTTTAATACTGATAATGCTGATTGTATGTAACACACGTGTTTAAGGCTGATTATATAGTTTGCTCCTACAGGCCTACTGTAAGACATTCCATACACACTTGGTATTAAATAAATATTATAAATTAAAATTATAGTAACTAAACAAATTGTCCTGGTTATGACGTTTCAAAACATTGAAACATTTACACATTATATTATCAATAAAGAACAAAGAGATATTAGCTACACAAATAGGTCAATAATGCCATTTTGGCCAGTATTTGTCCAGCCATATTTGTATTGAAAACTAATTTGCTAGTCAGTATCAGAAATGCTTACACCATTAGCTGTTTCATCCATGGATGTGACTACAGTACCAGTTTTGTTTCTCTAGTCCTAGAATCACCAAAATGTTCATTAATATTCAGCCCAAATATCTTGCTGTTTTGTATTAGAGAAATATCACACAGCAGTTAATATACCATGAAACACATTATTTGCCATTTTTATGATAATTACATGTTATATCACATCATTAGAGAAAATACATACTTATGGAACTATTAACATAAAAAAACACAATAATAAAACAGATAACGTAAAAATACAGTATATGGGCAACTTTTGGTATTCTTCAACGACACTATATCTTTTGGTTGTGTACAGTATGTACATAGGTACCATATTATATATTTATATACACATCATTATATATATATATATATATATATATATATATATATATATATATATATAATGATGTGTATATATATATATATATATATATATATATATATATATATATAATGATGTGTATATATATATATATATATATATATATATATATATATATATATATATATATATATATATATATATATATATATATATATATATATATATATATATATATATATATATATATATATATATATATATATATATATATATATATATATATATATAAAAAAAAAACGTTATACATATACATCCTCTGCGCTCTAAATTCGGAAGCCCACCAAAACCTTTAACAGGAAGTAATTATCCTAAATGGAATAATTTATAAAACGCAAAAGCGTATGTTTTATTTGCTTTTCTTTATAGAATGAATACTACCACACCCAGGGCATGCAATACGGGTTTTTTTTTTCTTCCATTCCTCATTATGTAGGAGGTCTCCTGGAAGTGATTCACTTGGGTTCTTTTGCTTTGGGGCTTATCCCGTTTCTATAGCTCAGGGTAAATCCTCTATTTGTGAATGCAGCAAGGGGTCCAAGCAATGGTGCTGTAGGTGCACGTGTCAAGGATAGAGGGAGTAGCTTTATTTTTAAGCCCTTAGGAGAAGCACACCATGAAACAAACTCCACAAAAATGCCCCAGCTTCCTGCTGGAAGCAAAACTCAATCCAATTTTATCCCAAAATGCCAGCTGTATGCAGACAAGTGCAGTAAAAGGATGGGAGATTAACCATACAAACAGATTGTCCAACGACTGAAATCTGGTAGATACTATTAAAATACATTTAAAAAAAAATCATTACAACTAATTTTGGGGTTTTCAGAACAAAAAGAATGCAAGCAGTACAATTGAACTGTCTTATTGCTCTTTTTGCTTTTATTTAAACTTAAGTAAGGCTTGTCACTTAAAAAAGAATTAAGTATCTCAAAATTTATATTTTCTGCATGTGTAAGTGTAGTACAATCACAAAAAATACAAGTGACTTTAATGTACATGTTTAAACTTCTACAGTAAATGAGAAAATAAAGGTGCCTTTATTAAAAACGCCTGTTTATAGAGTGTTTCTACACCATATGTATCGACTAATTAAATCACATTGCTTTTAATGGTGATTTTTATTTGATGTGTCATGTAGATGTTGATTTTTGCATCTGCATTGCAGGTGGGAGACTTTTCCTAACATAGCCTCTATCTATCTAATCTATCTGTCTGCCTGTATAAAATAAAAATATTACTTGTGAGCACATTCACATGTCTTAGACGGGTCTGCAACCCTGCCTTTCACCATTATCACCTAACATACAGTACTTCCACTGCAACAAGGGATTCTGGGAAATGACATGCAAATGAGCACACAGTGCCACGTTTTGCGTTACCCACCATAACCTAAATAAAGTGTGGTGATAACTTACCCAAGTCTTAAATGGCAAAGCCAGTACAGCCAACCTCACCCAAAAGGTTGAAACAGCTGTCTGTTAGTGTGTTTACTGGCTTTGCGTCTGATCCCAGGCTGTGTTTAAAAGCTGTGTTTAAAACAGTGAGCATTGGCTTAAGGGTTCCATGTAATAATGGATTTGTGACAAAACGTGACACTGTGTACTCATTTGCATGTAATTTCCCAGAATCCTTTACTGCAGTGGAAGCACTGTATGCTAGGTGATAATGGTGAAAGCAGGGTTACAGACCTGTCTAAGACGTGAATGTCCTCACAAGTAATATTTTTATTTGCTTTATGCTACAGTATACGGTTGAAAGTTTTCAGTCACCTTTTCACCCACCATAACCTAAATAATGTGTGTATATATATATATATATATATATATATATATATATATAAATATATAAATAAACCCCATATAGAGAAATACTACATTTCCTGCCTTAATCTGGGACACAAGATCTTACGCTGTGACGGAGACATCACAATATATATGTAGCCATCCCTGGTGGCTACCAGTCTGCCCTCCCTGTCACGTATGTCCTGATAGATGCAGGCTTTGTCAGGCCCCCTATCTTGGGTTTACCCCTCCTCTTGCAGCTTCCTTGAGTGGCAGGAGTGGAGGTGTGACACGGTCTGTGTGTTGCCCAATCCGGGTCAAGATTTTGTGTCCTTCACTTCTGCACTAAGGAAGAGGCAGTTCTAAATTATAGTGAGTCTGAGTCTCTCCCCCTTGGGATAGAGACATGCCCTCAGCCCCTCAGGGGGCTGAAGAGAAACACCAGGCCTCAAGTCTGATAACGGTAGGTTAGGTACCATCCAGAAGGTCTGGGACCTCAGACAAAAGAATGTACCTGCTGTATTACCATTTGCAGTGGCTACAATAAAGAAATTCCCTGTTTTAAATACCTCCTGCCTAAGTCTACAGTCTATTGGGGGGAGAGTATGACAGAGTGGTTCCACTGTGGGGACTGTCTCCAGCAAAGCTGGAGCCTACAGTGGATGGAGGCGCATGCACCAAGAGAGGAATGAAGCGTGAGACATCCAAAAGCCTGTCCTGTTATCCTCTCAACATCACGGACCCTCAGATCTCCTGCAGCCAAACAGGTACAAAAGCACCAACCCACACCAGGTAGCCAGCCAATCTCAGAGAGGAGGGGAAGCAGCGCTTGTAACGCGTAGCTCACCACAAACGAGGCACGATCGCGGGGCTGAGGTAGGGATTGGTATAGAACACCGACCACAACCACGAGGGCGTATCTAGAGTTTAGGATAGTCTTTCAAGCCAGGTCAGGGTTATAGAGGACAGCGTAAATGTGGTACTTGCCGGGTCTAGGAGCGGAGAGTAGCGGATCGTTGGGGAACGTAGCCGGGGTCAGGATTGGAGAGAGTAGAGTCGTCGTAAAGCCAAAGCCAGAGTAAGCACAGGAGAGAGCAGGATCATCGTATTCCAAAGCCAGGGTCAATGCAGGAGAGAATCACAAAGTCCAAAGTCCAAGGCAGGGTCAGGCAGAAAGGGTAAGAGGCAGACAAGGCAGGGCACTCGATGCAGCGTCACAAAACAGAGGTTGTGCTCGGCAATAAAGGAGAGCTCAGACAGGGAATAAATAGGACCTCCCTCCAATGGGAGGCAACCAGGAAGTGGAAGCGCCCTCACTGATAGGCTGCTGGATCGTGCAGGTGCATCCTATTGTGCAGCCGATTAGGAGTGGGGGTGGGACCTCTAGAGAGCGCGTGCGCCCCGCGCGTAACCCGCGCATCAGGATGGCGACCCGGTCGTGCGCCACTCATGCGCGCCACGGCACCCGTGTCAGTGCGGGGGCGGAGACCGGAGACAGGACCCGAGGAGAGAAGGTAGGGAAGTGTGTGACCCCTGTGCCGCGTACCTCCGTCGTCAGAGCGGGGGCAGAGATGGGGGGCAGAGACCACAGGATGCCGGGGAGAGTGCGCACTGTGCATGCATCACGCATCATTACCACTGGGGGGGAGAATGTTCCCTGGACACGGGAACCATGGAGAGAGACGGAGTCCGCGCACTGCCCGCATGCCACGCATGCGAACCACCACTGAGATGCCTCTATCTCCAGATGGACAGGTGAGGGTTATGGGGACAGAACCGCCGGAGTGGCGAATCCTCACAGCGCTACAATTGCAGGCACTGCTGAGATCAGAAACAGGGCAGGCTTTTAGTGCAGTGCAGCAGTAAGGAAGGTGGGAATCTCTCTCTGAGGCATCACCAGGGAGGGGGTTACCTACACCCTTGCTGAAATTGAATTCTATGCTGAGGCGTACCCTGAGGCTACTCCAGGGAGTGTGGATACCCACATATTAGAGACTGTGCTTTGTTAGGGCGTACCCTGAGGCTTCACCAGGGAGCATGGATACCCTTCTTCTCAAGAAAGAAATTACTGGGGCGTACTCTTGGGCCTTGCTCAGGGAGTGTGGTTACCCTCAATCTTTATTTCAGTCAACACTAAGGATGGGCCCCTGAGGCGTCGCCAGGGACCCTGTGTACCTTTGATGCAACTGTCTGTTCACTCAAAATGGTGGCTCCTGCATCAGGGGGAACACCACTTGGATTGGACAGTTTATAATGGCGTTACTGCCCTCAAAACGGGACCGCATGGGCTTGCTGCAAAGTGCAAGCTAATTCCTGCAAAAAGTTGCAAGCTTTCGGCACCAAACCGAAACCCTGTCCACCACTGTGACTGGCTCAACCGGAGCCAAGTCATGTCCTGCTCTTTTATGCCACCAGAGGGAGGGTGTCCAACAAAGAGCCAATCTGTGACTATTCCTGTTCTGGGTGGAGACGGACGCAGGCTGCCCCAGCTCAATTCCACAGATCTGAGCTTGTGAGAGGAACTACGGTATTACTATACTCTCAGTCTACTACCTCAAAGTGCTGCTAGAAGAAATGCCCACCTTGGAAATAGCCACCTTCTATCCACCATGAGGCTACCTAGTGGTCACCATAGATGGACAGTGCCACCTGCGGTTCATCTGTCCCCAATGCCGGCTTCCTGGAAGTGAAGCCAGTCCCACCGCTATGTGCCCAAGCTGCGGGGCCTATTACATGCGGCCGGCCTAATACCTGTGACCATTACTAAGGAAGAAGACCGAGTCGCACCTCATCAGGCGCGGCCTCTATAGATCTTCCTGCCATGGACGCTATCGTGGTCTCATGTGCCCTATCCAGTGCGCCGGAAGGCCCAAGTGGTCCGGTACCAGAGCCAGTGCCAGCTGCGATGCCCGCACCAGTTCCAGGACTGGAACCCTTGCCAGCCGATCAACAATGCACATCTTTCCACATGTATAGCTGCAGCGGCTGTTATTTAAAAACTTCGCCTGGTGTACCGCTCGGAATACCCATGTCATGATATTTTCCAACCGTACCACCATTGACTCGGGTTTCTATCGGGTGCAGAAAATTGCATTTTAGCGTTGTCTGCAATACCGTCTAGAAACTCAAGTGGGCAATCGCGAGTTGTTGTCTTAAAAATCTAATAGCAATCCAACCTACAAAGTAGAGCCGTACAGTTCTGCAAGTCTGTGTGTGTGTACAGTAATTGTAATTTGAAGATTTACTGTATATTTGAAGTAGAGATTTACGTTACGAGTTCATACTGTGTAGTCTGAGGCTCCTTAGCCACACACAGATTAAAAATATGAGGACACATACTGCTGCGGCTCATTTTATTCTAACACATCACCGGTTTTTCCCTGGCTTTTTCCTGGAATGCGACGCACTTCACCAGGAGCATGCCGCATTCATTTTGCGTTCTCAGCCACGGGTCATGCACGGATCATGCGCGGTTGACGCGCGGTTGATGCATTTATTGAGAATGGTTCGGATTTAATAGGTTGCAATTCTTCGCGTGTCCGCCAGATGGCAGATATTCATGAATTGTAATGCGCATGCGCTTCAGTAATGTGTCGATTTGCAAGTGTTTCGTTTAAAAAAAATACCACAGTGTGCTATTGTAAATTGGCCTTGAGACTGAAGGAAGAGGTTGCAATAATGTATCAATTTAGGCTTTTCATTTACCATGTTCTTTAATAAATATTTTTTTAATCCACACCTCGCTGGTCCCCTACCAATCCTAGGAATTTCTTCTGCAAAGACAACATAGCATGATGCACGCACCACAAGGAAGCAGCTTTTTGTGAGTATTGTTTCTCCCCTTACTAATTATGGGGAGTTGTTGACCAGAAACAGTGTCACAGTGAAAGATCTCTGTTCTGTGGAGTACTGCATGAGAATGTTTTACGCTTAAGCTTATATTTGTCTCCACTATATGGACAGTCATGAGTCAATGAATGGTCACTGTTACTCAAAACACTGGGTCCAATATCTCCTTTAGCTTTATTTTTGCCTCCTTCTACACTATGATATATGTGCCTTGATATATGGATTACAAATATGTCTCAATCTTACTGAGCACTGTTACTTGGACTCGTGTCCTCACTACCTAAAGAAAGACAAAGACCAGTTTCTGTTACAGTATTCTCCAGAGAGCCGCCGCTATGAGTGTTCAAGTGCAGCCCGTTTTCCAAAAACCCGACAGAAGTTACGCGTATTTGATATGGGCCGCGATTAATGCAACAGATGATAAGATGGCAACAGTTGTTCAAATTTATCAGTATTTTATCGAAAACTATGACTTTTACAAATTTTCGCCAGCTCCTCATACGTGGAAGCGTGCAATAAGGAAAATGATATGTAGCGATCCCTGTTTTTATCGTATTGAGCCACAATTTATTGGAGGGTATTGGTGTGTATCACCGGCTTTTTCCTGTATCTATGATCATGCAGACGGCAAAAGGTGAAAGGTCGTGTTAAAACCAACTAAGAAACGACAGTCGCTGCCAAGCAATGCGCCAGCACCAGCACCGGCTTCCAATAACGGTCCCACCGTCAGTGACAACCCTTGCTGTCTGTCCAGCAAGCCTGAGCCGGATTTTGCGTGCAGTTTCGATCAAGCTTGCATGTACCTAAGCAATTTCCAGCCTCATCAGCTGACTACAGGTGTAGTAGTCCCGCTGCCAACTATTGACGTGGATGATCAAGAACACCGGACTGGCAGTGGCCCAGCGCCGGCGCCAGCTGAATGGGAAATTCTATGGTGAGTATTGTTGCCGTATTATTTTCTGTGTTTTTTTTATTTTGACAATACAGTATCAATATCGGTGCGATTCAAAAGTCAAGTGATTTCCTGTAAGCAATATCATTAGCTGACAGGCTTCTCCAGTACTGTACTGCAGATACTGAACAATTGGTGGAACGCTAGGCGCATGCGCATTGGAACCTTATTGAAACGCATATGCGTGTCATTACATCGACGGTAGGCGCATGCGCATGTGAACAGGAGACGCCCCCCGAGAAAATTATTGGTGGGACTGGCTGGGAACTTCTTTAGGGGGCTGACCATTACAGTAAAACTTTTCTTTCTGTTTTTCCACAGAAAAGAAAACGGCTAATGGAAGGATTTCGATGGATAATATCGCTTTGTGTAACAATGCCTGCACATTGCTGAATCGGATTTAAAACCCACGTACCGGAGTCTACAGTTTAGTGGCCGTTGTTATTGATTAGGATAGAATACTGTACCTGAAACAGTACAGTATGCTGATGTTTTCCGGCCGTACAGTATACAATACTTTTTTATATACAGTATACTGTGTAATAAACCAGAAAAAATAAAAACTATGCATTTATTCTACACGTATTACAGTACTGTACATACAGTATGTGTCTTCTATACAGTGCCAGTACATACAGTACAGTATGTGTCTTCTATTTTTTTTAATACTCTTGTACTGAGCATGCCTACAGTATACAGTACAGTATGCCTGGACAGTAGTGTACATTCTAGAAACACTGTGTTTTGTTACAGTAGCAAAGGAGCCAATGGAACAATGTAAAACAAATCAACATGTTCTTTTATTTGTGGAGTAAGTACAAAAACATTTACTTACAAATACTGTACAATGTAGAAACATTTTAAGTGCACAGCAATTCAAAACATCAACAGGTGTATGGTTTACTACTACAGTAGTGAAAACATTTATGTATAGAAAGTAAAAACATTTACAGTCAGTCAGTATGGTTTACAGTCATGTTTTAAAAACAAATTCTTTATTCATAAAATATACAAAACGCAACATCTCCTTTATTAAAGAATGGCAAGTCAAAACATATACAGTGGGATGGTGTGCAAAACAGTCTGCACCAGTACAGTCCTCGAGGGCAGCAAACAGGCCCGGTTTTCAGGGTAACCTTTGAAAACCGTGCCTGTTTGCGACCCTCAGGGACTGGAATTGTGCAGGTCCTGTGAGTGTGTACAGCAAGTTAAAACATTTCTGTATAAATACAAGTTAAAAAACACACAACAACATATCCTTTATTTAAGTACAGCAGGTCAAAACATGTACAGTACAGTTCAGCACAACAGTATGGTCTTACAGTACCCGTGATTAAACCAGAAAGTCCACCAGATTGTCCATCCATGGCCGATTCCTTGCATGGCACAAAACGCCATTAATGCAGTCTCGAACGCCTTTCATTACAGGATCTGTAATTGTATAAAAGCGCCGCAATTCCCCCAGGAAGTGCCTTTTTTAAGCGATTTCCTTCGTAGTTCACTCTGAAGGCCCAGTCGCAGTACAACGAGTAGGGCACATGGTGCTTAAAAAGTAACAAGGCATATTTGTGGGGTGCACCAGCACTCATCACCCTATACTTCTTCCTGAGCGCCGGTGGCAGAACGCACAGGGTGATGTCGGGCACCGTATCGATGCGAGCGAATGTAGGTCTTCTGCGAGCGGGTGTGCTTGCGGCGGCGGGCGATGGTAGGTTGTCTGGGAGGAAGCTTTCCTCCTGTCTTGGTCGCCGTGTTGTCTCCTGGCGTGGTCTTGACGGGGTTGTCATGTTCTCCTCAGCGGCATACATGTACACTACATCTTCTGGTTGAGGGGGTGCACTTGGTGATGGAAGGGGGTCGATGCTCCCATTCATCACATCCATGCCACCCTCCTGCTCCGGCGTCAGGGAAACAGGGGCATGAACACCGAGCAAATTATGTATACCCGCTATGTCAGCCTCTATTTTCTCCATCCGTCGATCCATCCGTTGATCCATATGTTGCATCCGTTGATCCATATCTAGCATCCGTAGATCCATATGTAGCATCCGTTGCTCCACATTTAGCATGGTCTCCAGAAACAGATCTATCTTTGCCAGCACAATAGAGTTCCCGGGGATATCTACACTTATCCCATTCAGCATCCGGTCTAACGAGCTGCTTCTTGTGCATGGCGTGTGGACATCTGGGTGGATGGGTGCAACGGACGATGAGATGGGGGTTCCATGGAGAGAAGCGACAGCATCGTCGAAGAAGGGTGGAGGAGGTGACCTGTGGATATCCGGTAGAGGAGAAGCGGCAGCGTTGTCGAAGAGGGATGGAGAAAGTGACCTTTGGCTTTCCGGACGAGAAGCAGAGTCGTCTAAGAGCAAAGGAGAAAGGGACCCATGGATTTGAGAGGCACCAGCGGCAGTGTCATCGGATAGAACTGGAGAAAATGGCCAGTGGGTTTCCGGGAAGGCGGCGGCAGCGTCGAGGACGAGGGGTGGAGAAAACGGGCTGAAGATTTCCGGGACAGCGGCGGCAGAGTCGTCGAAGTGTATGGGAGGAAGTGGTCTGCGGGTTCGATGGGTTGGCTCCCATTCGTTTTGCGTCAAGAGTACATCACCGTATTTCTTCTTGACATAATAAGGCTGACGTCTATGAAAACCCTTAGCCTTTGGGGTCAGCAGAAGGTTTTCTTTATTGGCCTTAGCCTGTCGCTTTGGCCTTGACGTGGAAACGGCAACCGCCTTTCACTTTTTCTGCATGACAGGCACGGCAGAGTCGAGTGGGTTCCTGCGTCCGTAGAATCGGGGTTGATCCATGGAAGCAGATGGCATAATGCAGTATCTGGACACAGGCAAGTTCAGATAAAGATCATCGAGTGGTGGGTTATGTAAAGTGTGTAACCTTTTATGCATGGCGGCGAGGTACAGGTGTTGAAAGTGGGCGTACTCTAATGTGAGTCATTAACGTATAAATACACCATCCATTTTGTGGATTCACTGCACATTGAATACACATCGACTAAACATCGAATATACATTCTTGTGTTTGTATTTCTTTCTACTCGCAGCAATGCCTGTTATAAAGATTTCCAAGGATCTCAGCATGTGAATTAAGGAGATGTACACGAGCGGACACCGAATTGCTGCTATCCAACGCTGGTTAGCTACTTCTGGCCTCGTTGTGCCAGCAACCACCGTGATCTATCATGCACACGGAAAAAACAGAGAACGCAAAAGGGCACCAAGGGTAACTGACGCGTAAGTATATTTATACAACTTAAATTTTTTTTTTATATCAAATTATGTACTGTAGATCTACAGTACTGTATCTAATATTTTAGTTATTTCTGTAGATTTATATTACAACAGTATATATATTTTGTATATTTATATTACAACTGTACTCTGTATATATTTTGTATATTTAGATTTATTTTACAACAGTGTATATATTTTGTATATTTATATTTTTATTACAACAATATATATATTTTGTATACTGTATTTGTATTTATATTAAAACAGTATATATATTTTGTATATTTATATTTTTATTACAACAATATATATATTTTGTATACTGTATTTGTATTGATATTAAAACAGTATATATATTTTGTATATTAATATTTATACAACAACAATATATAGATTTTTTATACTTTATTTGTATTTATATTACAAAAGTATACTGTATATATTTTGTATATTTAGATTTATATTGCAACAGTATATATATTTTCTATATTTATATTTATATTACAACAGTAAACTGTATAGATTGTTTTTCTTTACATTGTAGGGAGACAACTCTTCTGGTGGACAAAATAAGTGAGGAGAATGATGAGAAGAGTGCATTAAGGGTCAAATACACTCTGCAGGAAAATCACAATCTCACTGTATCCGAGACCAACATAAAGAAGATGAGACGCAGCATTGGATGGAAATATGGATGTGTGAGGTTAGTACTGGACAATACAGGAGGTAAAAGTGTTGTTTAGGAAACTGTACTGTACCGTTAAAATTATTTATTCCTTGTCATTACAGAGCTTACCCCATGATAAGGGACGCAAAAAAAATCAAAAGAGTGGTCCAGGCCCAGGCATGGATCGACAGTGGGGAAACTTTATAGGATTACATCTTCACTGACGAGTCTACTGTGTCGCTGGAGAGATTTGCAACCTTTGCATTCCACAAAAAAGGTCGCATATCTATGAAGCCGCGGCCAAAACACCCCGTGAAGCTGTATGTGTGGGGTGCCATCTCTAGGCGTGGACCAGGATGCATTGTCATCTTTGAAGGTAAAATATATAAAATATAATGTAGCCTTATGCACTGTACTTTACTAGTGTAGCCTTACTGTATGCACTGTACTATTGTGCAGTTTTTTGAGCACTTTTCTTTCTTGTTTTAGGAATCATGAATAAAGCTTTCTTCCAAGACAAAATTGTCCCTGAGACACGCGAGTTCCCGGATGGTCACCGTTTCTACCAGGACAAAGATCCGAAGCACACCGCGTCAACAGCGCATATCCTTGAGCGCGGTATCAACTGGGTGAAGATGCCAGCGGAGTAAGTGCGGTAACCGTGTCTCATTTTCCCCCCACTGTTTTCACTGTGTACTGTATCTCTTAAACTAATTGTCCCTTTTTTCCAATGACAGATCGCCAGACTTCAATCCGATCGAAATGGTCTAGCATCAGCTGAAGGACCATATCCGGAAAGTGGTGAAACCCTCCAAAAAAGACGAATTGGCGAAAGGCATAATGAGTTTTTGGAACGATGTACTCACCGTGGAATGCTGCAATAAATATATAGACCATATTGCGACTGTGTTGCCCATTGTGATCGCGCGTAATGGGCAAGCATCAGGAAAGTAGTACTGTACTGTAGTATTGTAAGTACAGTATGATACAGGCAAGTATGGCACAGATTATTTTTTCCTAATAGTCAGAGTATACAGTAGTTACAGTTTTTTCTTTACAGAGAGAGTAGCACCAGCCAACTGGTTACATAGTATTTAACAGTAGTCAGAGTATACAGTAGGTCCAGTATAGACTAGTTTGACAGTACTACAGTAACTGCCTACTAACTGCTTAATTTTTTTCTTTCCAGAGAAAGCAGCACCAGCCATCTACAGTAGTACTACACATCACACAATGCCATAATACAGTACGCACATAACTGCACTAATTTTTTGTTTTCTTGTCGTTTCAGGAAAAAAAGGGTGGCCTGGGGGGAGGTGGGGTGTTGTGGTCAGTCTAATTTGTTTGTACAGTCAAATGTACAGTATATAAACAGCAGTAATGATGTACACAAAACCTCTCCTCTCTCAATGAACTACTGTACTGTACACAGAATGAGGAACAAGATA
Organism: Ascaphus truei; assembly: GCF_040206685.1. Lineage (NCBI taxonomy): Eukaryota > Metazoa > Chordata > Amphibia > Anura > Ascaphidae > Ascaphus > Ascaphus truei. The sequence goes on from NC_134487.1 coordinate 158,937,709, forward strand.
AAGAGGGAAAAAATAATATTACTATATATATATTATACATTACAATATATTATTAAATAATATTCTTGTAAATGTGCATTATTCATGTTTATCCATGTTTTACAAATGTTTTCTAAATGTTTATCCAATTTCAATCTGCCAGAAGAACTTAATAAAGACTGCATTATGTATTATTCATGATTATTTTTATATTTGTATTTTTTGATTCCTGATAAAATAAAATAAATATTATTTACATTCCTGCTAATCATAATCATTGACAACACCCACCACCCCCCCACCTACAGTACACCAATGAATAAGAATGAATGACAAAACAACATGAATCAGTTAATGTTTTTTTTAACTCTCAATTCTCACAATGCTGTGCAAATCAGATTTACATTTCAAAATTGAGAAGGGATTTTCCAAAGCGTTACTGTAAACAAAGCCTCAAAGGGTTGGGGGGGGGGGGGTGAGTCATGTCCAGTAATCAGCTAGCTCCCATCTCAAAGAGGATTACACGCAGGCGCAGTGGGGTGATTGACGCTTGGCTAGGGACGGATTAAAAACACAATGACTAGCTTCAGAAAATGAATGACTCTGTGGGGGGGGAGAGGAAGTTGCGGGAGTCATGCACAGTAAGCAGCAAGCTCCCATCTCAAAGAGGATTAGGGTACACGCCGGCGCAGTAAGGTGATTGAAGCTCGGCTAGGGACGGATTACATAGAGTAGAGTACAGTAATTTCAAAAGTTCATCATAATAATTTGATCCTTACACCCCCAAATACAGTACATAAAAAGCACACAAATCAACCATGTGCAGGCAAATGCACAGATTGAATATTGTAATATCAAGATTGTTTTTGCAGGCTTGTGGATAAAATAACAGTTAAAAAATTATAATAATTTTTTTTTGGGGGGGCACTCAAGCAAGCAGTGGTGGGTGAAGTTACAGGCGCTTGAGCAGTAATCAACTAGCTCCCATCCGAAAGAAGATTACACACGGGTGCATAGAGAGGTGATGCTCTGTGAATATCAAATTTGAGAAGGGATTTTCCAAAGCGTTACCGTAAACAAAGCCTCAAAGCTCCCATCTCAAAGAAGATTACACGCAGACGCAGTGAGGCTTTGTAGCTCGGCTATGGACAGATTAACAACACAATGTCAAGATTCAGAAAATTAACAACTCTGTGGAGAGGGGGGGTTGGGTTAGTCATGCGCAGTAAGCAGCTAGCTCCCATCCCAAAAAGGATTACACGCAGGCGCAGTGAGGCTTTGTAGCTCGGCCATGGACGGATTAAGAACACAATGGCAAGATTCAGAAAATTAACAACTCCGTGGAATTTCAAATCCTTGAGCTAGCCGTGTGTGTGTTCGTGGGGGAGGGGGCTACAGGGTACAGCTGCATGAAGTTCAAAGCTAAAGACATACTTTAATTTCAAAAGGCAGTTCATCATAATAATACACCCCCAAATACAGTACGTAAAAAGCACACAAATCAACCATGTGTAGTCAAATGCACAGGGTCGCAGTCAAAAGCTACAGCACAGATTGCATATTGTAATACAGTAAGATGGTTTTTGCAGGCTTGTGGAGAAAATAAAAAAAACTACAATAATTTTTTTTTTTTTACTTTTTTTTGGTCACTCACTCAGGCAAGCAAGCAGTGGTGGGCGAAGTAACAGGCACATGTGTAGTAATCACCTGCTGTCAAGCAGGAATGTGATTGAAACCAGACACATGTTCAAAGGAATGGTGTGGGAGAGATGTACTGCATTGTAGAGAAGATAAGAAGTTGAAATACCCTGCAGTGCAGTTAATTATCCTGAGCGAGGGGAGAACGCTGTATATGCTGAAATGTGACACTGTTACAGTACTGTACACACCTACTGTATGCGTTTCAACAATTTTCAAATGAGATATACTGTAGAGCAGCACAGCACTGCAAATGCATGTATACTTTAAATATGCAAATTTAAAATTACTGCGCGCACAGACTGTGTACTGACGTAGGTTGAACCGCAAAGGTATTAGACTTCCAAGACAACAGCTCGCAAACGCCCCCCTGAGTTTTTACACGGCATTGCAGTATTGCAGACAGCGAGAATAAAATGCTAATATCACGAGCGCGAAAATAACGCAATTCACTCTGGGCGAAAAAAACAAAAAAACGCACCTAACCGGGATAATCTGAGAGCCGCGGATCTAGCCGATTTAGACTCAGGTCGGCCGCCACTGTACTGTATAAAAGGAAAAGAAGTAATACAAAAATACAACGTCGCGTCTTCCGAATGGAAAATATTGTTTCTGCTAATGCGTGTACATTATGTCTAATTGGAACCTTGTTGAAACGCATAAACATGCCATCACATTTCTATATGTATTATTTATTAATCAATACTTTTGCTAGGCTTGCTTTTCTGTTCATACTGTTTTTATTTAATGCTCATGCGTGTATGTTTCATTGGAACCTTGTTGAAACGCATATGCGTGTCATCACATTTTGGCACATGCGTGTATGTCTCATTGGAACCTTGTTGAAACGCATATGCGTGTCATCACATTTAGGCGCATGCGTGTATATAAATTTTAAAAAAAAGCAAAGCAATTAATCTGTGATAAGCCCTTCTTGGAGAATCCCCCACACATTCAAAGTGAATTTCAAGTTTAAAAAAAAAAAAAGAGAGACATCCCTTTTTGAAGGACTGATTTAAATAAACCATAATCTGAATCATGTTTTTGATAAGTTAACAATTTTTGCCATTCTTTCTTATTCTTTGGGGGTGGGGGTGTTTCAATGATTCTCGTGAATTTAAAGAAGAAATGTGTTTATTTTATCTGGATAATCATGGAAGAATGAAAAATACAAATAATCATGAATAATACAAATTTACAATCTTTATCTTCTTCGTAATGGATGCATTGCATACTGTAGTTCTTAGTTCTTCTGTCAAGGGCCGGTGGAAACTGTAGCACCTTCCCCCACCACACCCCACACACAAAGCCTTACAAACAAACCAACGTGAATAGAAATGCTTATCCACACCTTCCCCCCCCCCAGACAAAGCCATTCATGAAAATATATTGAGACTTTGTTGAGCCGTGTTGTTGTCCCCCCCGTTCTCACACACGCATGCGCGCGTGCGATAACAGACATTCCTTTTTTTTTCTCGACATGGGGTGAGTTTAAAAGCTGGTCAAAAGATTTCTCTGAACCAACCGCAAATCCCGCACACACTGCTACTGTAGCACCTGCCCCCCCACCACTTTGAGCAGGCATTCTGTGTGTTTTTATGTGTACCCCCACCACTTCACACACAAAGCCTTACAAACAAACCAACGGAAATAGAAATGCTTGTCCACACCTTTCCCAAAGCAATTCATCTGTGATAAGCCCTTCTTGGAGAATCTCCCAGACATTCAAAGTGAATTTCAAGTTTAAAGGACTGATTTAAATAAACCATAATCTGAATCATGTTTTTGATAAATTAACAATTTTTGCCATTCTTTTTCTTTCTTTGGGGGTGTTTCAATAATTCTCGTGAATTTAAAGTAGAATTTTTTATATTTTATCTGGATAATCATGGAAGAATGTAAAATACAAATAATCTTCAATAATACACATTTACAGTCTTTATCTTCTTCGTAATGGCTGCATTGCATTCTGCCTGTAGTTCTTAGTTCTTTTGTCATTGAGAGAGGGGTGGTTTGTGTAAATTAAAGACTGCTACAATATACACACAGTACAATACTTTTACACATGGCCCCCGCTCCCCCCTTCATTTTTTAGTGCAGCAGCTCTGAAAAGAAATGAAAAAATGAGTGCAGTAAAGTGCATTTAAGGTATTGCGTATATCACTATATTGGACAATACAGAAACTACTATTAAACTGTATACTGTCCAGTATAACTATAACTACAGTATAATGTACAGTATATACTGTACATCTATACTACATTATAACTACTATATAACTATAAGGGTTGAAACAATTTAAAACAATATTTTTTTTGGAGTAAAAACATTTACTACTGTACAGTAGGTTAGACACATCCTGTACAGGATTTAATACTGTACAGTAGAAAGCGGAGAGAAAGGGCTGACATAAAAAGGTTAAAATGGTTATTTTGAGTGCTATACATACCTGTATCATACTTGCTGTACATGTACTTACAGTACCTTACTAACTTACTGATGCCTGCCCATTATGCTGTAAAAGAATGGGTAACACGGTCGCAATATGATCTATATTTTTATTACATCTCTCTATTGTGAGTATGTTGTTCCAAAAACTCAGTATGCCTTTTGCCAATTCATCCTTTTTTGAAGGTTTCACCACTTTTCTGATATGATCCTAGAGCAGGTGCCATACCAATTCGATGGGATTCAAATCTGGCGATCTGGAATTGGAGGGGGGAAAGAAGGTGAATTAGTTAAAGAGATATAAACAGTATAAAACAATGAGAAACCGTTACCGTACTTACTCCGGTGGCGTCTTAACCCAGTTGATACCGTTGGCAAGAATATGCGCATAGATGGGGTGTGTTTTGGGTCATTGTCCTGGAATAAACGGTGACCAGCTGGGAATTCCCGTGTAATGTATTCGACAATCTCGGGCACTCTTTGCTCTTGGAAAAATACTTTATTCATGATTCCTGTAACAAGAAAAGAAAATTGCTCTAAATACTGTACAATTGTACAGTGCATAAGGCCACAGACTTTGTGCATTATTTTACAGTCAAAGATGAAGATGCATCCTGGTCCACGTCTAGAGATCGCACCCTGCGTGTTTGGGACGTGGCTTCAGAGATATGCATCCTTTTTTCTGGAATGCAAAAGGGGCAAATCTCTCAAGCGATACAGTTGACTCTTCAGTAAAGATGACACCCTGAAAAGTCTCGCCACTTTCAATCCATGCCCGTGCCTGGTCCACTCTTTTGATCTTGTTGGCTTCCCTTAACATAGGATACGCTCTGTAATGACAAGGAATAATTTTAGAGATACTCTACAGTTAAACCACACTTTTACCTACTGTACTGTCCAGTACTAACCTTACACGTCCATATTTCCATCCCAATTTGCATCTCATCTGCCTGATGTTGGTCTCAGATGCGGTTATATTGTAAATTTTCTCAAGAGCATTCTTGACCCTTGTGGCACACCTCTCATTATTCTCTTCACTTATTGGGTCAACCAGAAGCGTTGTCGCCCAACAGTGTAAAGGAAAACACAACAATTTGTTACAGTATGCCACAAAATTTCTCTAAAATAAACTGTTTATTTAACTATGATTATTATAATTCCCTGTAATGTATTCTTTGTCAAGCACTGAGTACACTTTTGGTGCTATATAAATGTAACATTATAATATAATATTACATGTCTGTGTGTCAAATACAATGTTTATATATATATAAAACAAATATATAATCACCGCGCTTCGGATGACGTGGATGACGTGAATAACGTGTCACGTGGATGCATGGAGACAGAGAACAGGAATCGCTGCCAAGTCGCCCAAACAAGGTAAGCCAGAGCAGGAAGAGTTGAAGATCATCGGGAAGCGCAAGCCAAGTGTAGAGTGAGTGTTATTCCCATAAAGGTATCTTTGAATGGCAGCCCATCAAATAGGTAGGTCTCAGTGGAGAGATAGATGCTGGAGACCTTAAGTGAATAACATAAGAACGGACATAGTGCAGACTGTATGGAGAATTTTATAAAAAGGTAAGTGTAACAAAATGCACTCACATGGTATTAAAAGAATAAAAGCATTTAGATCACACAGATCGGATCTCAGCAGTGTAACAGATGATCACTCTGCCCCCCTCCGCCTCGGCGTGCGTGTCACTGGTGCGTCTCACCCAACCTGGAAACCGGAAGTGACGTCATCTGCTCTAGGGGGCTCCGATCGTGTGGAAATCTTCACTGGTCAGAGTCACTCTACGCGTTTCACCGCATTCGGTTTTTTCACGTAGAGTGATTCTCCATACAGTCTGCACTATGTCCGTTCTTATGTTATTCACTTAAGGTCTCCAGCATCTATCTCTCCACTGAGACCTACCTATTTGATGGGCTGCCATTCAAAGATACCTTTATGGGAATAACACTCACTCTACACTTGGCTTGCGCTTCCCGATGATCTTCAACTCTTCACTCTTCACGGGATCGAGAGAACGACCCCACACTGGGTTAAGCAGCATCCATATGTGTTTGTATTAGTATCACATTTTTCATACATTTGTATTTAATAGGTTATTTGATATATTTTTTGAGCACCACGATTGATAAGTTTGTTTTTCACAAGCCAGAGCAGGAGCAAGCAGGAAATTAGGTATTCAGAGGAGAGTGAGGACAGGAAACGCAAGCCTCGACGTACGTTTCGCCACTGCTTTTTCATCCAACTGCGACGACGAAGGCACTGGCAACTTGGCTGCTCCTATTAGGGCTCCCACTTACCTGACCCCGCTCCACTCAGAAGAATCTACGTGGGAGTCTAAGTATTGTCTCTATTGACGGTACACCTTACTTTTTTTGTGGAGTTCAGACGGGACACTTATTCACCTACTGCTGCAGTCCTTTTCCATCCTCCAAACAGCCTTTCATGATCATTTGCACATAGTTTCATCATCCTATTTCTGTGCATATACTATTTCCGCCAGTCTCTGTGTTCTCTGCTTCCCTTATATTAGGATTTAAATGTTGTTCACCTCCATTTATTATGATAGCAGAGTCTTACTTGTGCATATTTACTTTGTAGTAGGATCCTTGGTGTGGGTTTGTGCCTTAGCCTTGGATTTAGCATTTTCAGTTGAGTAGTTTTTGCCCTTGATGACCGTCCGGTCTACAGAAGGGAGGCCAAATATGTGCCTCACAATTCTGATACCAATTTGTCATTAGATTATATTTGTTATCAATATTTTTTTCCGGCTTTAGCCTAGGATTTTTTCCACTACTATAGGTTGCATGTGGTTGTTTTTCCATACTTTTGAGGTATGCAAGAGTATTTTATTATGTTTGTATGTCATGTGATGTGTCTTTAAATAAACTTGTTATACTTTTGTACACCAGAGTGCTTTTTGTGGGATACTTTTTCTCTTTTTGTTTATATATATATATATATATATATATATATATATATATATATATACGTATATATATATATATATATATATATATACAGTGTTCGACAAACCTATACATTTGCTCACCCCGGGCGAGTGGATTTAACCCCCGGGCGGGTAAATATTGGCCCAAGCAGCACACGTTTGGTACTAGGTGGCGAGTAGATTTTTTTGTGTGGCGAGTAGATTTTTTGGTGATTTGTCAACCACTGTGTATATATATATATATATATTTATATATATATATATATATATACACACACACACACTGTATATATAGAAATGTATGGGTGCTAAATACGGTAAATATAACATTGCGTGGGGTAATTGGAGTAATTGACTTGATGGAGGGAGAGGAGAGCGGGGTTGAGTGAGTAATAATGAAGTGAGTGATAATTAAGGGGGAAGGTGCAACTCACTTTGAAATACAATGGGTGTCATGGGTGTGTGTTTGAGATATTTACTGTACACAGTCGAAATGAACATTTATTGATTTTAAGAATGTAAATCTTGATCAAATATGAAAAACATGCATACAGTACAAGACGTTATTAGTCAAATGGCAGAGGACAATAATTGCTAGGAAAAAGGTACTGTTAAAAACACTAATGATGGCCTGCACAACTCCAGTCACCGAGGGCTGCAAACAGGCCAGATTTTTAGGATATCCCTACTTTAGCACAGCTGGCTCAATTAGTGGCTCCATGACAGAGCCACTAATTGTGCCAGCTGTGCTGATTTAGGGATATCCTGAAAACATGTCCTGTTTGCGGCCCTCGAGGACTGGAGTTGTGCAGACCTGCACTAATGCATTTCATCAGTAAAAGTGTAATTACAGGGGACTTCCGGTGACTTCATCCGGTATGGTTGAGTGTTAAGAGAGCTCTGGGGACCCGCGCTAATAAACGCAATAATCAGCAACTTTTCCCAGAGTTTTTTCAATTTTCTCAACCATCCCCAGACAGGGTAACAGGGGGGCAATGCAGGCAAGAACAAAAAACCCACAAACCAAGGTGTGGCGAAATATTTTCCCTCTTCGCAGAAGAGCTCCGAAGCAAGGGCCGAAATGCAAGATGGCGCTGGCGCACGCGGTTCACCCGCAGAGGCGAGCAGACTTCCGCAGCCAATGGAGAACCCCAACCCAGAGGACTCAGTCTCAAGATCCTACATGGAGGAACTCATGACAACCATGCACAATAAGTTGCACGCATCGCTGCAGGAGGACCTTAAGGCGGTAGTCTCAGAACTTAAACGAGAGATCTCAGGACTGGCAGACAGAACAGCCGAGCTGGAACTCAGGCAAGGAGAAGACCGCCAAAGACAAATGGAGGCTGAAGATGAGATCTTCCGCTTGGGGGAAGAGATCGCGGGGCTCAAGAGGAGATGGAGGATCACGAGAACCGGGACAGGAGGCAGAACCTCCGAATTCGGAACGTCCCGGAGTCGGTTCTCCCTGACCTCCTGTTGCCCTACTTGACTAAACTCATTACCACAGTCTGCGGCGAAATGGATCAAAGAGATCTGGAAATTGACCGGGCGCATCGAGCCTTAGGGCCAAGGTCTGATGATCCGAATAGACGGAGAGATCTGATTGTCAGATTCCATAGCTACTCGACTAAGGAAAAGGTTCTATCTGCCTGCCGAGCACTGGATACTATAGTCTTCCAAGATGAAGTCCTCCAGGTATTCAATGACATCTAAAATCACAATAAATAAGAGACGAGAGATTAAACCACTGACCCTATTCCTACGAGAGAACGGAGTCAAATACCGCTGGGGGTTTCCGTTTAAGCTTATTGCCTCAAAAAACGGAAAGTTCCTGGCTCTGAGGCGACGGGAGGAAATGTCCTCATTTGCCAGAGCACTGGGCCTCTCCCCCCCGCTCTCGTGGTCGGATCGTGAGCGGCACGCAAGAGACACCGAGGAGGGGGACTGATCGATCCGCTCCTCCCGGAGAATTGCCACGCAGTCCCAAGGCAGAAGTAAGTGATCCCTCCGAGCCCAACATCGCTCGAATGCGCTTGACATCCCTGGTTGGCCATTGCCACTTACATGAATCCCAACTCTGCACATAGTTCACTACACGAGAGCCGCGAAGAGGAGCACCAGAAGACCCCAACAGCATCAGGCCCAGCTTGCACCACCTCGCCCAGACGCCGTGACTGAAGGGTCACCCACCCACAGGATCAGCTACCACCCGGGCACCAGATCCCTGCAGATAACGACAGGGGAGGCTAGACCCCCCACTCTCTCATCTGGAGATCATGGTTGAGGAGAGATGGCGGGAAGATTGAAAGGGCTCACGCCGATCTCCTCGACCCGACCCCCTGCTTCCCCTCCCCCCCCACGAGGATACCTCCATCACAATGAGAGGACCGCTCGCTTGGAGAAGGCACCCCTGCCTCACCTCACGGTCTGTAGAGGGATTTATAGGTGTATGGGGAGGGAGGCCTCAGGTTCAGCCGTCTACCTTGCCCGTGAAGAGAGGCTCAAGTCTGAACAGAGCCCGCATTCATATGATTCCTGTTTTTAGCGACCACTCCATGTGTGCGGACTATACCCCCAGGGACTTACCCAAGAACCATTGTTCTGACCCCATCCCCCCATTGTGTTTTTTCTCCACGTATAAAGGTGTACGGAACTATTTAAGAAGTGTCATGCTATGGGTAATTCCACCCTAACAGTTAAATCCCTGTTCCCCCCCCCATTTGCAAAAATTACAGTATAATTGTGCATCCCTTTATGTCTGTTGACTTAGACGCAGACCCTCCCCCCTCCCACCTCTCTCCCTCTCTCGCTCTCTTCCCCCCAACCCCCCTCCTTTTCCCCCACCCTCCTTTCCCCCCCACCCTTCTTTCCCCCCATCCCCCTTTCCCTCCTCCCTCCTCTTCTCCCTCCTCCCAAGCTTACAAGTTTAAAGATACACTAAAACACTACTTTACTAAGTGAAACATGTTTAAAAATCCGCATCTGGAACGGATACCGTCTCACATAACAGGACTAAGGGCCTCATACAGTAAGCGGCGGAAAGGCACTTCTCGCCCGTTTCCCGCCAAAAATGCCTACCCCTATTCAGTAAGGGGCGAGAAAATAGCGAGAATAAAAAAAAACGCCAGTTTTGTTGGCGGTTTTTGTTTTTTCCGCCAGTGGCGAGGCGAGAAGACACTTTCCGCCTAAAATAGACACATTTTCCACCATGCTGTATTCTAGTAGTAGCGGGTAGCTTAGCGGCGCTATTCACCACTCTAGAATGGCGTTTTTATGCCGAATCAGCCACGGCAAAAAAAGTTGGCTAGTTGATGGTGAGAGGCTGCTGATGAGCGGCGGATCGGCACTTACAATTTTTTTGGCCTTTTTCCTGTCTGGGATTGATGCTGGGGGTCTCCTGAAGTGATACCATTAATACCAGCACCGGAGCCCCCCGGCATGCATCCGAGGCAGGAAAAATGCTTTTAAAGGCCACTTCATTACCTTAGCGGCTAACTGCTAAGGCAATGAAGGGGTTAAGCCGCCGTGCCAGCTTTATTGTGGGTAGCGGGGGTGGGTGAAGGGGGTATTTTGCCCTTGTTGTTTGTTTACGGCTTGCGGGGGGTTGCGGGTGCGCTTAACCCCTTCACAACCGTAGCGGTTAATACCGCTACGGTCATGAAGGGGTTAAACCCTCCCGCTACCCACCCGCAAGCCCTAAACAAACTACCGTTGGGGCTAATACCCCCTTCACCCACCCCCGCTACCCACAATAAAAATAAAACACACAAAACAGCCCCACACTAACTAAATAAATATATATATATATTACACCAACAACACCTATACCCCCCTAACATACAGTATATTAATGGGCACAATTACTATTATCCACAAATGGATAATTGTGAATGTGCCCATTTAAAATACATAAAGAACAATAAATACATTAAATACATATAGCACTCACCCTTGTCCGGCTGCCACGATGAAGGACATCCTCATCTTCATCCTGCTAATGCCCCATCCGCTTCTGCAAAACAGAAACAAGAATAAAAACATCCAATGTAATGTCCCCTAACCCCTTAATCACCGTAGCGGTTAATAACCGCTACAGTCATTAAGGGGTTAACCCACCATCACCCACATACCCTACCACACTACCCCCCCACCACATGAGGCCTAACCACCCTCACCCACTACCCACAAGGGAGGCCTACCCACATACCCTTAGGGCCAATACCCCCTCCCCCCACCCCAACACATATAGTACAATAATGTGCCAAATAACTATTATCCAGATACGGATAATACATTATTTGGCCATTATTAAACACATTAACTAGCATAGTAAAATAAAGAAAATTCTAGTGACATCATCAATAAGAAGGCCCCGTCGCCAGCATAATCCTTGTGGTCCGTTGCCAAAATAAAACATAGTCAATACATTGCAATGACATTCACATACCAATGAACCCCTTAATCACCTTATCGGATACTAACCGCAAAGGTAATTAAGGGGTTAAGCCATCATGGCCACATACCCACCCTTCACGCATTCCTTTGTACAGTGGCTTCATCATGAAAAAAAAAATTACAATGAAATAAAAAATCATATATATATATATATATATGCAAATATAGCTGTATGCTCATCTGCATGTCTTAGGCAGGTCTGCAACCCCGCCTTTCCCCATTATCACCCAGCATACAGCACTTCCACTGCAGCAAGGGATTCTGGGAAATGACATGCAAATGAGCACACAGTGTCACTTTTTGCCTCAATAACCATTTTTAACAAGGTTCCCTATAGGCTTAAGCTTGCTGCATGGTCACAGCTTTGAGCACAGCCAGAGTTAAGGTGCAAACCCAGAAAACCACCCACAGACAGCTGTTTCGACCTTGATGGGTCTCATCAGTGTGGGGTTGATTTTACTGGGAATGCAAGAGAGGCTATGGGATAGGCTAAACCATAATACTGAGTTAAGTTATGGTGAGTAAAAAAAGTGACAAAAACACTCCACTGGAAAGCAAATATGCAAATATAGCTGTATGCTCATCTGCACGTCTTAGGCAGGTCTGCAACCCCGCCTTTCCCCATTATCACCCAGCATACAGCACTTCCACTGCAGCAAGGGATTCTGGGAAATGACATGCAAATGAGCACACAGTGTCACTTTTTGCCTCAATAACCATTTTTAACATGGTTCCCATATATATATATATATGCAAATACAACTGTATGTATTTGCATATTTGCTTTCCTGTGGAGGGTTTTTGTCACTTTTTTTACTCACCATAACTTAACTTAGTATTATGGTTACAGCTATTTTCTGCTATATATATATATATATGTATATATATATATATATATATATATATATATATATATATATATATATATATTTATATATATATATGTATATATGTATATATACCAGTTAATTACAAGCCTGTCACGAGAGCTTGCGACAGGCTGTAATTTTCACCAAAACTATATATAAATATATATATACCTGGGTTTGAACTGGGACGAGACTTAGATATGATAAATATAATTTATTCCTTGATAAAGGTGAACACAACAGATTATACAATAACAGGCAAAATATAGACACTTACTTAAAGATTAGGGCAATCTGTTCTGCGCAAAACTGGAAAGTGACTTTCTGTCCACCTGTCACTTGAAACCCCTTACATACCTTCGCTACATCGATGACATCCTTCTGATTTGGACCTCTGGCGAACAGGACCTCCTACAGTTCTATGACAACTTCAATACTTTCCACCGGATGAAGTACATTTTCTAGACACCACCATTACTATAAAGAACAACCAACTACAGACTTCTGTATACCGCAAACCTACAGACAGAGCCAGCTATTTGAGGGACAACAGCTTCCACCCGACACACACCAAACATGCAACCATCTACAGTCAAGCCATACGATACAACCGGATATGCTCCGACACAGCAGACAGAGACCAGCGGATTAAAGCCTTGAGATCAGACTTTATAAACCGTGGATATAACCACAGAATTGTAGACCAGCAAATTCACAAAGCCACCAGAATACCAAGAAGTGATCTCCTTGAATACAAACAGAAGGAGACAAGCGACAGGGTACCTTTGGTGGTCACATATAACCCACACCTAGGAGCCCTACGCAAGATCGCCAGGAAACTACAACCCATCCTCCAGGAAGATACAAGACTGCAACAGGTCTTCCCTGAAGCACCCTTATTATCATACAGACAACCCCATAATCTCAAGAATATTATGATGAGGAGTAAAGTATTCAGCAGTACAACTGAATGCGGGACAAAACCATGCCAGGACCCAAGATGCAAAACCTGCGCAATGCTCTACACAGCGGACACAATACAAATACCACACAAGAATCGGGAATACAAAATCAGAGGAGGGTTCACCTGTTCCTCCAGCAATGTCGTGTACCTCATTATGTGCATGAAATGCCCAGGGGGCTGCTACTACATAGGTGAGACAGGACAGGGGCTAAACAAGAGAATGAACCTGCATCGCCACAGCATCACACGCGGAACAAGAGACAGTCCTGTTGGCGAACATTTCTCTGACTCTGGCCATAAGATGAACGATCTGAGGGTTGCCATACTCAAAGGTAATCTTAAAACCCCGAAAGAGAGACGGTTGCATGAATACAAATTTATGCAACTGTTCGGGACACTTAGCAGTGGCCTAAACAGAGATCGAAATTTTATGAGTCATTACTGACACTAGCGAACTCTCTTCCCATGAGCGCTAAAGGCCATGTCTGTACATACTGTGCTATATGTATGCACACACAGCTGTCTCTCACACATACTAATACTCCTTATTTTTCCATCCATATACACCAATAGGGACCACATAGTATCCACACAAACTTTTAGTTGTGCTACAAACTCTCACATTTCCACACCCACCCACACCATTTATATCACTCTCACTCCACACACACCTTGTGTAGAGCACTGTTTATACTGTGGGCTCTCCATTCATTTTTATTCACACTGATACACATACACACTCTTTCTTCACTTGCTTTCAGTTACCCTTTGACACCTCTAGCCATAAAACACATCCACGCGGGGGAAGGACCAGCACAGATAACATTCCAAGAGACACTGTTTTCAAGTAATCCTTGCTTCATTCATTGTAACATCGCCGGAAGAAGAGATCAGTGTATCTCGAAAGCTCGCACAAATAAAAGCATTTCGTTAGCCACAGAACGGTAACATCTATTTATTTTTTGATTATTGAAGCTCGGCTAACACGGTACTGATACCTCTATATATATATATATATATATATATATATATATATATATATATATATATATATATATATATATATATCAGAAAATAGCCGTGTTAGTCCAGTTGCGATAGTGCAGAATAAATGAGTTCTGGCTTCAAACACTTAACACCCTACCTTATCTACAGTAAATATCTGGGGGTTTTTTTTTCTCTCTCTATACAGTACACTGTTTTAGCCATTGATTCCTGTGTAAATCAGTATTGCAAGACCTGAAGAAGAGAGGAGAACTCTCGAAAGCTTGTCCTATGACATAAATTGTTAGTCCAATAAAAAAATATCATCTACAGTAATACTGAAGAACTCATTTATTCTGCACTATATATATATATATATATATATATATATATATATATATATATATATATATATATATATATATATATATATATACACACATGATGAACCAATATCCAAATAAATTTCTCAGGGTTAAAAAAAACATGCTCCAATATAAATACCACTTATCCCTAACATCCTCAATGAAATACAATGCTATTTCCTAAACAAATCAAATGTAATCATCCAATCTAAAGCATCAAATTCCAATCCAAAGCCTCAAATGCCACTTAAAACATTGCATTTACATTCTATACATGCAGCATAAAATGTAAGTAACATGTACACGCAGCAAATCAATGTGAACAATACAAGATTCCAAAGAAAATACCATTACATCAAAAGAAGTATATTATGTAATCCAAGAAATTCACCATCAATCAATTTACATACATTAATTACATCCCAAAACAATTAAAATACCATCCATACCAATTACACAATTAACTATAGCAACCGTTAAAGAGAACAAGGTACCATCATACAAAATAGGACACCAATAATTAAAATATACAAAAGCAATCCTCACCATGACCTAAAGTACAGCATAGAAGCCCAAAAATGACATCTATCTAATTATAAAATACATTGAACATACATCTATGCATAGCAGCATAGCCAAAATCATTTAACATAGTGCAAATCAAGCTTTTCAAACACTATCATTTTTTACCCTGTATGTATATATCTCTCTAGACATACATACATAAATACATACAGTTGCCTTTAAGATGACGTCATGAAAAGAAACATGGCCGGCCTCACATGGTACGGTAGCCAATCAGAGTGTGGGAAGTCCATCCCTACTCTGATTGGCTCTAGTACCATGTGACAGGCTTTCACTGACGTCATATCCGTTCTCCCCCAAACCTCTGTCACATGGTGTACTAGAGCCAATCAGAGTTGGGATGGAGTTCCCACGCTCTGATTGGCTACCGTACCATGTGAGGCCGGCCATGTTTCTTTTCATGACGTCATCTTAAAGGCAATTGAAGCAAAGCAATTCTGATTGGCTGTGCTTTCATTGCCTTTAAGTGACGTCATCATTTTTTTTTGTATCGGCCAAAACACATGGTTTTCACGGCCCAATTAGGGCCGTGGAAACCATGACGAAAATGTGACGTCATAGGCCTTTAAAAGCCTATGACGTCTCATTTTGAAGCCACACGCCGAGGAGGAAGGACCTCCCGAAGAAGAAGAAGACCAGGGCGTGGCAGCAGACGGGAAGAAGACCCCGGAAGAGAGCCGCAGCTGAAAAAAAGAAGAATACAGATGAAGATGGATTACAAGTAGAAGACCCCTGGATTGTTTTGATTTATTATTTTAAAGTTTATTATTTTATGGATTCCTGTTCGTGGATTGGTTCGTGAGTAAGCTGTTCAATGGGAGTCGGTGAGTGGGTCAAGTAATGGTAAGTGAACAAAAGAAATGTATTTTATGTTACTTTTTTTGCTTTTTACATGTGTTTTTTTTTATTGTACATCATTTCTTGCCACTGTATGTATTTATGTATGTATGTCTAGAGAGATATATTTATACAGGGTAAGAAATGATAGTGTTTGAAAAGCTTGATTTGCACTATGTTAAATGATTTTGGCTATGCTGCTATGCATAGATGTGTGTTCAATGTATTTTATAATTAGATAGATGTCATTTTTGGGCTTCTATGCTGTACTGTAGGTAATGGTGAGGATTGCTTTTGTATATTTTAATTTTTGGTGTCCTATTTTGTATGATGGTACCTTGTTCTCTTTAACAGTTGCTATAGTTAATTGTGTAATTGGTATGGATGGTATTTTAATTGTTTTGGGATGTAATTAATGTATGCAAATTGATTGATGGTGAATTTCTTGGATTACATAGTATACTTCTTTTGATGTAATGGTATTTTCTTTGGAATATTGTATTGTTAACATTGATTTGCTGCGTCTACATGTTGCTTACATTTTATGCTGCATGTATACAATGTAAATGCAATGTTTTAAGTGGCATTTGAGGCTTTGGATTGAAATTTGATGCTTTAGATTGGATGATTACATTTGATTTGTTTAGGAAACAGCATTGTATTTCATTGAGGATGTTAGGGATAAGTGGTATTTATATTGGAGCATGTTTTTTTAACCCTGAGACATTCATTTGGATATTGGTTCATCATGTATATATATATATATATATATATATATATATATATATATATATATATATATATATATATATATTTATATGATTTTTTATTTTATTGTAATTTTTTTTCCTTGATGAAGCCACTGTACAAAGGAATGCGTGAAGGGTGGGTTTGTGGCCATGATGGCTTAACCCCTTAATTACCTTTGCGGTTAGTTTCCCTATAAGGTGATTAAGGGTTTCATTGATATGTGAATGTCATTGCAATGTATTGGCTATGTTTTATTTTAGCAACGGACCACAAGGATGATGCTGGCGACGTGGCCTTCTTATTGATGAGGTCAGTAAAATTTTCTTTATTTTACTATGTTAGGTAATGTGTTTAATAATTGCCAAATAATGTATTATCCCTATCTGGACAGGAGTTATTTGGCACATTATTGTACTGTATGTGTTGTGGTGGGGGGAGGGGGTATTTGCCCCAAGGGTATGTGGGTAGGCCTCCCTTGTGGGTAGAGGGTGAGGGTGGTTAGGCCACACGGGGTGGGGGGTAGTGGGGTAGGGTATGTGGGTGATGGTGGGTTAACCCCTTAATAACTGTAGCGGTTATTAACCGCTACGGTGGTTAAGGGGTTAGGGGACATTACATTGGATGTTTTTATTCTTTTTTTCTGGTTTTCAGAAGCGGATGGGGCATGGGCAGGATGAAGATGAGGATGGCCTTCATCGTGGCTGCTGGACATGGGTGAGTGCTATATGTATTTAATGTATTTATTGTTCTTTATGTATTTTAAATGGGCACATTCACTATTATCCATTTGTGGATAATAGTAATGTTTCCCATGACTGTATTGTATGTTGTGTATTGCAATGTTTATTGGTGGCAATTGTCCCCAATAAACATGCTATTATGCGTTAACCCCTTCATTGCCTTAGCGGCTATCCGCTATGGTAATGAAGCAGCATTAATGTATTTTAATAATATTGTGCGGGAGCAGGGGTCCCCTGAGCTGAACCGCATTGATTTCTGGCTCAGAGACCCCCTGCTTCCTGAGTTACAGGCCCCGGTTTGGGGCATCGGTTACAGTGTCGACGCCATCTTTATTGCGGGCACGTAGCGTATGGGACGCTATAAACATGGCGGCGACAATGCCCACCCGATCACACATACCGGGGCCTGTAACTCAGGAAGCAGGGGGTCCCTGGTCCACAAAGCAATGCGGTTCAGCTCAGGGGACCCCCTGCTCACTGTACAGTATTATTAAAAATATATTCATGCTGCTTCGTTACCATAGCACATAGCCGCAAAGGTAAGGAATGATTGTGTATTGATATGTGTGTTTTATTCATACTGTAGATGTGCAGAGGGTCTCCAGAGCTGAACCGCTTTGGTTTTAGGTCCGGGGACCCCCTGCTTCCCGAGATACAGGCCCCTTTATGGGGTGCCGGTATCCCTCTGCTTTGTTTACATTCCGCGGTCACGTGATCGGGACCTTCCAATGCAGAGGGATACCGGCACCTCATAAAGGGGTCTGTATCTCGGAAAGCAGGGGGTCCCCGGACCTGAAACCAATGCAGTTCAGTTCCGGAGACCCCCTGCACATGTACACTATGAATAAAATTGTATATAAAATTATTTTTAATATGCCGATGTTTGCGCTGAGAGAGCAACGGATCTCTCTCTGCTGCAAACACAACTTGGCAGGGGACGGCTTCTCGGCAGCTTCTCGCCAGGCAGCCATCTCGCCACCGGTTACTCGCCATTATATCAAATGGTGGTGGCGCATTCATTCGCCAGGGATTCGCCCCTTACAGCATACAGCGAGTTTAACACGCGAAAAACATGGCTAATTGCAAAACTGGCTAATGCATTTTTTAGCTGCTTACTGCATAGACCCCTAAGAGTGATGGATAATGCTTGTACTACATGAATAAGTGTTAAGGAAAGCAAACAAATGTCGCTCTCAATGCATACTCACCCCTACCTCCTCCCCCCTCCCCCCTCAATGTGTCAGGGTTCAAATGAAAAAAAAAAAAAAGGAAGATGATATGAAATAGCGCTAATGGGAATTTAAACAATTGACCCTACTCTGAGGGTGAGCCCTATGTTAGAAAGGCAGCCTGGTGATAAACTGACAGTATAATCAGAATAGACAGGGTTCAAATGTGCTGCTAGGAAAATAAGCCTGGTAACGAAACATCCCTAAGACTGTGATATGTAGATATAAATGTGTTCCTCCTAACGTGTACCGACTTGCGTACAGCCTCCCCCTCCCCCGTTACCAGTCAACATTGCTCAGACTTAAGGCTAGAAAAGCTGAGGCTACTGCTGAATGTATACTTAAATGTGTTTCCCTTTGCGTCTGATGTCCTAGATGCAGCCCTCCCCTTCCCGCCCCCTCTCTCCTTCCCCCTTCCCTATTTCCTCCCCCCCTTCCCCCTCCCCACCCCCTCCCTCTCCCCTTCCACCCCCTTCTTCCCTCCCCCTCTCTCCCCTCCCCCCACCCCCTGCCCCTCCTTCTGTCCCCTCCACCCCCCCAAGTTTTCAAGAGTATAAGCTACGTTAGAATACTACTTCTTTAGTTGAAATGTGCCTAAAAACTCTCATCTGAATCAGATATAGTTTTATACATCAGTGCCAAAATTAAGGGTCAATGTATATGCTACACGAAGAAATGATTATGAAAATGGAAGAGGGTCACAGACAATGCATACCCATGCTTCCCTCCCTCCCCCACCCCACCCAGTTAGCAGGGGATTTGCTTTTAAATGTGATGTTGGAAAATTATGCTTGTTAAGGAATCATCTCTAAGGCTGTTTTCTGAGGACTTTTAAATGACCCCCCTCCCCTGCCCCCCCTTGCCCTTCCCCCCTTCTTCCCTCCCTCTCCCCCTCCATCCCCCTTACCCTGCTCCCCTCCCTCCCTCTCCCCCCCTCCTTCCATGCTCCCCCCCACCCCCCCACACCCACCTATGTCATCCCCCCTTCCCTCCCATCTCTCTTCCCCCCCTTTTCCATATGCCTCCTGAAACTCAGAGTACACCCCTGGACTTGCAATCAGCCTCAAGCAGGGTAAAACTGACCTCATTTATAGCCTGAGAGCCTAACTATATCTGGGGGTCAATATAAGACCCGGACGTAATGAGATCACATTGCAAAGCTGCACTGGCTCTTCCCCAAAGGGATCCCGTAGGCGACCCCCCCCCTTCCCCCACCCCATGCCATCCCATATAACTTGTATAAGACCAGGAGAAATGAAAGGGAACCTAGATACCCATTGGGTCCCCACCTCTCTCTGGCCTGCCGGCGAGCGACACACACCGGACCCACTCCCCCCAAGGTCTTAAACCCTAGTAACCGGTCCTTAGTTAAGACCGGTCTTGAACCCTTAAGACCTTGACAAGGTCTGCTTTCCTTCTCCATCTAACCCTGCTGGTACTGTCCCAGCAGGACCCCCTCCCTCCCCCACCCGCTCTCCCCTACCCCCCGCCCTCCCTGGTTAGCCACTCCTGGGTGTCGTAGTGGAGAAGAGTCCACTGATCCTCGTAGCAAGGGAGCTGACCCCTACAGAGCCCCACATCAGACAGTCCCTAGTGGGAAGGGAAAGGTTTTAAAATTCAATAGGGAAAAAGGAAATTATGACTAAACAAGGAACAATTAAACTAGTATTTCTGAATGTAGAAGGTCTACAGAACAATAGGAAAAGGAGGCTTGCCCTCCAAGAAATGAAAAAATCTAGTGGTGATATTATTTTTCTCCAGGAGAAGCACTTCACATCTCAGGATCCGCCCAAAACATTCCAAAACGCATACCCTATGAGTTATAACTCATCATTTAGTAGTAAAAAATAGGGGAGTTGCTATTCTGATCCGTCAGGGCACTCCATTCAATCTAACAAAAATAACAACGGACCCACAGGGTAGATTCATTGTGGTGTATGGCTCACTATCGGGATCCGCAATCGCTCTAATAAACCTTTATGCCCCCAACGAGAACCAGACAAACTTTCTAAAAAAAGTACTACAGGAGGTTGACCCTGAATATTTGTCGTCATTAATAATAGCAGGGGACTTAAACATGGCACTCAACCCAGCCGAAGACAAATCGTCTTCCCCAGGACGCCCGCACTCAACCCAAACATTAAGATTGGGGAAAAAATGTAAAGATATTATAAAGGAATTTTCTTTAGTGGATGTTTGGAGAGCACAGCATCAGAGACAAAGGGACTACACCTTTTACTCTGCCCCTCACCAGACCTATTCTCGTATTGACTACTTTCTTGCTACCAAGAACGTCCTAGAGGCAGCTGCCAATACTGACATTGGCCCGATTATGTGGTCCGATCATGCACCCATCTTTCTGAACCTCACGACCCCATTTGTAAAAATGACTTCTTACAGCTGGAAACTAAATGACTCCCTCCTAAACAATAATGAGATAGAAAAGGAGATTAAAAAAGCCCTTAAGGATTACTTTAGACTGAACCTTGGCACGGTCGAGTCCCAAGCAATCCTGTGGGAAGCCCATAAGGTGGCAATTCGAGGTAACTTTATCTCAAAAGCATCACACAGGAAGAAAGTCAAAATAAAGCTAATCAAAGAGCTCACCGACAAAATTATAAAACTAGAGCAGCAACATAAATCAAACCCTTCCAGGAAAATGTATAAACTACTGACAGCAGCTAGAAACGAATTGAAGGATATTCAATGACACAGCAGCCATCTTGGATTTAGTGACGTCATCTTAAAGGGAATGATGCCAGACAATCAAAATGGCTGTGTTTAATTTGCCTTTAAGATTACGTCACTAAATCCAAGATGGCCGGTGTCACAAGGTATTTCAGCTAACCAGAGTGTGGAATTGGTTCCCACGATCTGATTGGCTGAAATACCATGTCGGTGGCTTCGTGACGTCATCTTAAAGGCAAATGAAGCACAGCCATTCTGATTGGCTGGCATCATTCCCTTTAAGTGACGTCATGTCAACAAAAAAAAATTAAAGTCGGAACATGGTTTTAACAGCCAATCAGGTGGCTGTTAACCATTTGGAGGCTAAATGTGACATCACAAGACCTATTTAAGGCTATGACGCCTCATTTGAGCCCAAGAAGACGACGAGACAACATCGGTTGGGATCTACCATGGAGCTTTTTGGATTACAACAAGAAGATAGAAGATTAAGACGATCAAGAAATGGTTACAGATGAAGATAGAAGAAGGTGATTAAAGAAAAAAAAAAGAAGATTTGGGTACCTGATCAGGATCTTCATGGCGGATGGCATCGGATGCTGTTGGAGGGCTTCAAGGTTCGTGAACTTCCTGTTACCCCGGGTGTCGGAGGGCCACCGCTTCTAATGGTAAGTAATAGATTGAATGTTTGTAAATGTCTATTTTTACAGGTTTATTCATTGGATGTGTGTTTTGATTTTTTGGGGGAGCCACTTTAGGGTTCAGATTAATACATTACATTACATTATTATGACAATATTTGGGGGGCATTTCTCGCTTGATATTGCTGTTGCTTTTTTTCATTTCAGTTTTTTATGTGGATGTGATTGTTTGTTTTTTTCCAGCTTAATGCTAATAAAAGGTTTGCGATTGGTGTTCGCTTGTAGTTAATGTTGTATTATGTTAGCTAATGTGTTTGATGAAGTACTTGGTACGAAACGCGTAGAGGTCACGACAGGTCATCCTGCGTGTGTATGCTGGTAAGCTGAGATGGAGCCTGCAGGAGACAGCAGCGGTTTTATCCATCTCCGCGGTGCCGAGATCCGGATCCTGTGCAGACACCGCGAGTCTGCTGACTGTCTCTGTGTGAGTGTCCGTTTCCCCTTGCCAGTGCCCAACCCTATGGCGGTTTCTATACAAATCTGTTGATAGGTTGTTTTCATGTTTGTTTTTTTCTTTCATATTTTTTATATAAATTTTACTGTATATGTATACTGTGCAGCTTAGGGTTTAGTCTCCATTAGGTGTTCTCCTTGGTAGTACTTAGCCGTCCAGCTGCACAGCTGTTCTGAGGTGGGGTTGGATCCCCTCAGTTTTTGTGTATTTTTAATAAATTACCTTCCACTAATCCCTGGTGCGCATTTGTGCATTTTTTATTATCTTGTATTTCAGGGTGCCTTCCCCCCTTTCTAAGGGGGGTTCACCTAGATTTGAGAGTTTCTGGGGAGACGCTTTATGTACATGCTGCAAAGGGATCATCCACACCATCACACAGCACGAGCGCTGAATATCCTGTTTTTTCTACCTTCAAGATAAAGAACTGTTTCCAGATACAATTTATTGGACTTTGGACTCTGGTTCTCTCTCCCTTGGATATTCAGCTGCATAGATAAGACTGTTTATTCCATACTAAACTTTTATGTATATGTTTATGTGTGTTTTTTTTATTAAGGAGGCTGTTATACCATAGTAGAATCCTTATTCATTTTAGTGAAAAAATAGGGAAAAGATCCCCAGTACCGTGCTCAGCTAAGTGGTATTCCTTGTAGAAATGATAGTAGGTATATGTCATATGATCAATAACAAGTTGGAAAAGCCGTCTTATGAAGCATGTAAACCGTGTGTTCCATACAGTTAACCCTTACTCCTCTATGGCGGGCGGGACCTGTATCTAACGGTAAAATCAGTGTAAAATATCTGATTACCTAAGAACAGTATAATGTCCCCCTTAGGAGGTATGTGGGTACAAGGAACATTAGCCCCAGAACGCAGGTAAGCGGACTGGTTTACTCACGGTTGGCAGATATCAGCTGTTCCTTAGGCGTGCGTCACGCTGATGATAAACAGTAGAAAAAATCCTGCGGGAGGTAAGCGGAGCACAGCAGAGCAAATGCAGGGGCTAAACACCAAAATGAATAAAAGTCCTTTATTGCATGATCGACATCATGGTAAGTGGTGAGTAAAAATCTCTTATTCATTTTAATTGGGGTTTTTTCCCTACATTTACTAATATGACTGAGCTATTAGATTTCACCACTAATTTTTTATCCAGTTTGGATAATAGAAATAACAGAGGTGCTTTATTGGGACAAATGTTTTGTGAGAATATTAATCTAGAAGATGTCACGGTAGATTTACCGTCAAAGATTTTTGCTCTGACTAAATTATTAGAGCAGGAAACTAAAGCTTTTTGGGAGCTTGTATCATTTGAGGAATACCTGAAACAAAAAAGGGTTCCTAGAGGCCTAAGATTGCTACTCAAACCCACCTATGGCAATGACAATCTAGCCTTTCTAGCTATTTGGGAGGAGATCCTTGAGATAAGTTCAATAAACCTCATTAAACTCCTTATGGGAGAGAGGAAAAAAGAGCTACAGGAACTCTCTGTTAAAATTGACAAAGTCAAATTGGACATTATCGGTTTACCAACACTAGAAGGGTTGCCCAAATTAGTTGAAGATATGGTGGGAAAATTGAGAAAACATGAGAAAGGCATAATGATAAGGAAAAATAAAAAGTTCCTTAGAGATAAGGTTGACTATTTGGAAAATAGGCAAAAGGACTGGAAAGACAAAAAGTCAGATCAAGTTGTCAAAACAGACAGAAATGTCTGTGAGCAGATTTCACAGAAATCTGCAAGTTTAGAATAATCCAAAAAAGAAGTCCAAAAAAATAATAAAAAGCCTATGTCAGCGGGTGCAATACCTAAAACCCCCAAAAATTTGAAGAAATCTCATTATGTAGAGAATATTCAAAGATCAAACAAAGATCTACATAGACTAGTAAATGAAAATATCAAAAGAGATCACTCTAATAATAGACCCTCTAATCAACATAAATATAGAGGAGTCAAAGTGACAACTGGTCAATGGTAGGCAAAAATGGTAAATCCAAGGATGTAAAACATAAATATAAACATCAAAGGAAAACCCAATATGCCAGTAGAGGGGACAAAAGTATTGCATTTGAATTACCAGTTTCAAATAAGTTTCATCAATTAAAAGATAGAGCTGACGGTAATGAAAGTGATATAAATGAAGATAATAATGATTGTTTTTTTCAGAAATCGATCAAAAACAAGCCCAACAGACCAAGTTGGGACCTAGACAATCCCCCCTCAAAACCCCTGCAAAAAATGAATCGAAAAAGGGGTTACTCAGACGAGGTAAGAGAGGAGGGAGAAAGCCCGCCCACAAAGAGGGGATCCCTGAGCCATTGAAACTAACCAGTAATGGGATCTTTAACTTATCTTCATTGATTATAGATAAAGATCTCTTTCAAGTGCTTAAGAAGGGCTTTACATTTGCCCCTTCTAGAGAATCAAATGAATTTGATCTCTATATTGATCTTCAAAAATATTTAAGAAAAATGACTTTACAGCGTCATTATAGTAGCAATAAGGCTACATCAGATCAAATTTCTCACAATGAGGCAATTGATATTACAGTTGATCAGATGGCTATTATTGAAGATCTAGAAGCACTACTTAAAGAGAGTGACCCTGACTTTGTCAACTTTGGAAGTTACACACATACTGGTTTCAAACCAAATTCTGTATTTTTCCCATATGCCTCAAGAGGACACAATATAGAATTATTTGGAAAACTGGTTGAACAGGATTTCAGAGATATGTGTAAGAAAAAACAACTAGGATTATATTCCAATTTAACTTGGGATGAACAAAAAAGTATTAAACAACTAAAGTCCAATCCTGACATTGTATTAAGGTCAGCTGATAAGGGAGGCGGAATAGTCCTCTTGAATACTGAGGACTATTTTAAGGAAGCTCATCGCCTTTTACAGGACCCCATCTCATATGTCACATTAAAGAGGGACCCCACAAAGGAATTTTTGAGTCTCATTAAAACGCATTTGTATGGAGCTCTGGAACTTGGTATTATTTCTAAGTTGGAGTATCAATATTTGTTCACGGAAACTCCCACTGTTCCAATATTTTATTATATCCCCAAGATACACAAATCTCTCACTTCCCCGTCCCATTATTTCCGGGATTAATTCCCTCACTTCTAATTTATCCACCTATATTGATTTTTTTCTACAACCAATGGTCACTTCACTACCATCTCACCTTAAAGATACCACTATGGTTTTACAATTGTTTGATGGTTTCGTTTGGGAAGATAATGATAGATTAGCCACATTAGATGTTCAATCACTATACACCAGTATCCCTCACAAAAAAGGGGTAGAAGCAATTAAACACTTTTTATTGACCCCACAAACACTTCCCATTACACAGGTTGAATTCATTTTATCCTCAATTGAGTTCATCCTCAGTCACAATTATTTTTTGTTTGATTACCTCTATTTTTTGCAAATCCTGGGGACGGCGATGGGCACAACATTTGCCCCGTCATTCGCCAATTTGTATATGGGACTGTGGGAGTCTCTGGTCATCTTTAGATGTACTCCTCCGCAGCTTAAGCTGTGGAGGAGATACATCGATGATATTATTGTTGTGTGGGAGGGGACAGAAGATTCCTATCTTGAGTTTGTCACAAATCTGAACAATAATGATTTTAATTTAAAATTTAGTGGTGAAAATAGCTCAGTAAGTATTCATTATCTCGATTTAGAGATTTACATTGAGGCCAAAACTGTACATACTAAAACGCATTTTAAGGCTACAAATGTAAATTCATATTTAGACCCATTTAGTTGTCACGATAAGAGATGGGTCCAAAATATTCCCTTTAATCAATTTCTCAGATTAAAGAGAAATGATTCTAAGGCTGTGGATTATGAAGAACAATCTTTCTTTTTAAAGAAAAGATTCCTAGACAAAGAATATGATAGCGATTTAGTAAACTCTTCGCTCAAAAAACTAGAAAGGATTCCTAGGAAATCTTTGATGAAATATCATCATAAAAAGAGTGAGAAGAGACAAAATCAAATCCCAGCATTTATTACTCAATTTAGTGATACCCATTACAATGTTAGAAAAATTCTGCAAAAACATTGGGGGATATTAAAAGCTGATCCCATTTTGGGTCCCCAACTAAAGTCCAAACCAGGGATAGTGTTCAAACGAGCACCTAACCTTAAACACATTCTGGCTCCAAGTCAAGTCTCCAGAGAGGCCATCGTATCTGGAGATATTAAAACTCGCCTAGGAATTAAAGGCACGTACAAATGCGGAAAGTGTAAAGCGTGTAACCATATCTGTCAAGGGAAAACAGTTACATCAGGAGTTACTAACAAGGTCTACAATATTACAAGTTTCATTAATTGTCAGACAACGCATGTGGTCTATGCCATACAGTGTAGCTGTAGTTTACAGTACATTGGTAAGACAAAAAGACCGTTTAAAATGCGCATGTTAGAGCACCTGAGAAATGTTAAAAACATACCAAAAATAATAGCAAAGGGTATGCCATTAACTCCGCTTTTGAAACACTTTAAAGAAGTGCATAACAGTGAACCTGGTTGTATTAAATTTAAGGGACTTGAAAGTGTATCACTAGGTAGTAGACAGGGAAATAGAGATAATCCTTTATTGAAACGGGAGCAATTTTGGATTTATGAAATGCATACCAGACATCCCTATGGTTTCAATGAATTAATTGAATTGACTCCTTTTTTAAGATAAGGTATTCCGTTTTTAATAAAATGAATTTATTAACATTTATTTGCATTAACATTTATGTATGTTTTTATATTTATTTGTTTTTATTTAATCATTTGTTCTTTTTTCTTTTATTCATATACAGGTTTCAGCATGATTTGTTTACATAGTATATCATTTATGTTGTTAGAGGTCTTATTCCTGTATTTTTTCATAGGGGTGAGTGCAATGATTAATTTATACTTGCACACATCCCCCACATGAGTTGCCATACACCCTGTTGCCTAGTAACCTTATTTCAAGGTGTTTCAATCAGCGTAGCAATTAGGCAAAGTAAGGGTGTTTCTCTGAGGGGGCTGGTTTCTTCAATCAGTTGCCGCCTATATATACGTGCGGATGACGCTGTACGTGACCTCCTGACGAAGTACTTGGTACGAAACGCGTAGAGGTCACGACAGGTCATCCTGCGCGTGTATGCTGGTAAGCTGAGACGGAGCCTGCAGGAGACAGCAGCGGTTTTATCCATCTCCGCGGTGCCGAGATCCGGATCCTGTGCAGACACCACGAGTCTGCTGACTGTCTCAGTGTGAGTGTCCGTTTCCCCTTGCCAGTGCCCAACCCTATGGCGGTTTCTATACAAATCTGTTGATAGGTTGTTTTCATGTTTGTTTTTTTCTTTCATGTTTTTTATATAAATTTTACTGTATTTGTATACTGTGCAGCTTAGGGTTTAGTCTCCATTAGGTGTTCTCCTTGGTAGTACTAAGCCATCCAGCTGCACAGCTGTTCTGAGGTGGGGTTGGATCCCCTCAGTTTTTGTGTATTTTTAATAAATTACCTTCCACTAATCCCTGGTGCGCATTTGTGCATTTTTTATTATCTTGTTTTATGGTTACTTCAGAGATTGTTTGAATTTATTTATTTGTCTTTTAATGTTTACATTCATTAATGTTGTAGTAATTAATTGTTATGATTGGTTAGTGTTACTATTCATTTTGAGTTGGTTTATGAATTAATTGTTTTGATTGGTTAATGGTTTAATTAATTCATTGTTGATGTTGATATGCTTGTATTGATTGGATTAGCTGGCTACTGTTTTTATTTAGTGAAGTGTGTTTTTTTGGAGTTTACTTATGTTTTATTATTGTGTGTCTTGTGTATTACTGTATTGTAATTAGAGTGCCCATTGAGTGCTATAGAGGCTTATCATGCCCATATTATTATTATATGGGTATGATGTACCACTTTACTACTCAATGGGTACAGGGTGGGTATAGTCAGTCCGGGGTGGGTGCTTAGGCTTCACGGATGGGAGAAGGGGGTATTAGCCCTAAGGATGGGTGTATAGACCTTGCGGGTGGGTAACGGTTGGGTTAACCCCTTTATTACCTTAGCGGTATTAACCGCTAAGGTAATGAAGGGGTTAAGTCCCCCGCAACCCCACCGCAAGGCCTAAACAGCCACAAAGGGCCAAATTCCCCCTTCACCCACCCTCGCTAGCCACTGTAAGCCTGGCATGGGTGTTTAACCCCTTCATTGCCTTAGCGGTTAGCCGCTAAGGTAATGAAGTTGCTGTAAATGCATTGTTTCTGCCTCGGATGCATGCCGGGGGGCTCCTGTGCTGCTATTAATGGGTATCAGCTCCGGAGACCCCCGGCATCAATCCCAGGCAGGAAAAGGGCCTGATTTTTTCTAAGTCCCAACACATCACAGCTCATCGAGGCCATCTCCCCACCAATTTACCCAAATTATAGGGCTGCGATGGGCTGCGATAGGCCGCGACAGCCGGCTCGCGGGTATCTGAATCGCGCGAGTTTATGATCCTTCAGAAAATGGTCGATAAGCGGCTGATCGCCGCTCAATTGGCGAATAAATTGATAAATTGATAAAATGCCCAACCTGCACGAAAAGCGTAGAAGGGTTGCAACCCTCTATTTTATGGCTTTTCATTAAAGAGTTTATTTTTGCCAGACCTTCTCGCCTTCATTCTTCTGCTGTGCGCTGCACACACACTGCATTGGATTCTCCTGACCTGGATACAGCTGCACGCTTTGGAGAGAGCTGCTGGGGGACCAGTGAGTACGTTTATCTGGGGCCAACCCAATGAGGAGGGGGAAGTGTCTCCGCACATGTACCCCCACCTTCAGGGTGTTCTAGAGCCCCCCTTATAGGTTTAGTACTTTGAGTATTATTCATTATTCATTACCCAGTGTTTTGCTCTTCTCCCTTCAATATATGGATATAGGTCCAAGTATTTTTGAGCACCATTCTCCAATCACATGGGGTCACTCATGTAGTCTGCATTATTTTTATCTTCATTATTGTAATGCGTAGCTCACCACAAACTAAGCGCGACCGCGGTGCTGAGGTAGGGGATTGCATAATGCCGACCCACAGCCACGCGGGTACGCCTAGGATGTAGAGTAGTCATTCTAGCCAGGTCAGAATTATAGATTGGAGAATGGTTAAGATACTTGACAGGTTAAGGAGCAGAGAGTTGCGGAGAGTTGCGGATCGTCGTAGTTCGTAACCAGGTTCAGGATTGGAGAGTATCGGATAGTCGGGGTACGTAGCCAGGTTCAGGATAGGAGAATATCGGATCGTTGGAGTACTTAGCCAAGGTCAGGACTGGGGACAGGAGAACGGTCATACAAGCCGGATCAGGAGTGGAGAGAAGTGGAGTCCAAGGTGCTAGCAGGTTTCAGGCAACAAGAGGTTAACAGGCAGACAAGGCAAGGCAAGGTCTCTGGAACAAGGATGTGGCAAGGCATGGCGTCACAATTACTATGCTCAGCAAGGAATGATAGCAGACTGAGGGTATAAATAGGAGGAGCCTCCAATAGCCAGCCAGGGCGAAACCAGTAAGTAAGAGCCGATTGGCTGCTGGTGCACACAGGTGTGCCCTATGATGCAGCCTAATCAGGGACGAGGGTGGAACTGCTTGCGCGCAGTCCCGCGCGCGTCACGGAGGCCAGGGGCGGGGTTTGGAGTGCACATCACTCCCACGCCGATTCTTGGGACAAGAGGGGGCGGGACCATTCTCACGCCGACTCGCGTGCCTCATGGTGGTCAGGGTGCGGAGCCAAGAACGTGGCCAGTCCCACGGCGGTCCTTACTTTCCCCAGAGTGGGGGCAGAGCTTGACTCGCGCGTCAGCCAGGAGGCTTACATGTCGTGTGACAGAGATGGGGGCGTGATCCGAATCCACGGGTGGGGGATAAGGATGCGCAAGGTCCGCACGCGTGTACTGGGAGCACGAAACCACGCATCTTGGGTATCTACGCTCACATGTGCTAATTAAGTTTGTTGTACCAACCAGGTGACTTTCTACATGTATATAAGTAAACTTACAACAGCCATTGCTGCTAGCAGCCTTTGCTCTTAAGCAGAAATGCTTTTAAGTAGATATCTTTCAAGTAGTGGAAGTTTAAAAAAGGAAGTTCAAAAAGAAGTGGAAAAAGTGGACACACTCTACTGCTTCTGATTCCTGCATTTGAACTACGCTGGAAAGGAGGTTATCATCCCACACTGCACATCTCAACACATTACTATTGCTGTGATGCCACCTTTACTTTTTATATTTACTGTAACCTCACTTATTTTCAAATTATGCACTTCCTTCCACCAGCCTCATCATGTCTCTAACTCTATTCATATTTCGCCATCTCTCCTTACTTCACCACTTCTCAGTTCACATGAACTCCTCTCTTACCTGCGCCCTCTGTCACCACACAGTTATGCCGCCTGCACTAAAATACACCCCTACAAATCATCCTCACACATTCTCTTTCTGTCCATGCTTCTCCTCCTTGCTTCTGGGGATATCTCTCCCAATCCTGGTCCCTGCCTTATTTCTACTTGCTCTCGTCCTCGCCTTCCACATGCAACTTCTACTCCTTCTGGTGTCAACCCCTCTAACCTCATACCCATCCCCTGCCACCCTCCCTCCTCTCTCCCTTTCTCCTGTGCACTTTGGAATGCTCGCTCCCTCTCTAACAAGTTCCTCTCTGTGCATGACTTCTTTCTCTCTCACTCCCTGCTTCTCTTTGCTATAACTGAGACCTGGCTCACTCAGTCTGACTCTGCTCTGGAAGCTGCCCTCTCCTACGGTGGCCTTTTCTTCTCCCACACTCCACGCCCTGATGGCAGGGGTGGAGGCGTGGGGCTCCTGCTCTCCTCTCTCTGCCGTTACAGAACAGTTTCTATTCCCCCCTCTCTTGCTTTTCCCTCCTTCGAGGCTCACACAGTCCAGATCTTCTCTCCTCTCCCGGTCCATGTGGCGGTCATCTATCGCCCACCTTCCTCTACTCATCCCCCTTCTGCCTTTCTCTCTCACTTTGAATCCTGGCTCTCTTTCTTTCTCTCCTCAGACTCCCCTGTTCTTCTCCTTGGGGACTTCAATTGCCACATTGATGACCCCTCTCTCCCTTGGGCTTCCCGCTTTCTTTCTCTAACCTCTTCTTTTGGCCTTCAACAGTGGACTGCAGCCAGCACCCACAAGGATGGCCACTACTTAGACCTGGTTTTCACTAAAAACTTCTCTCTCTCCGACTTCTCCATTTCCCCTTTTCCTCTCTCTGACCATCACCTCATCTCATTTTCTCTCTCTCGCTTCTCTCCATCTCCATCTCCATCTCGCCCTCGTTTTTGCAGAAACCTGCACTCTATTAACCTACCAGCTCTTGATTCCACTTTACGCTCCTCCCTCTCCTATCTCAGTTCCACTTCAGACCCTGACAACCTGGTCAGGAACTACAACTCTGCCTTATCTTCCTCTCTTGATCTTCATGCCCCACTTTCTCTCTGCCGTCCTCGCCCTTCTAACCCCAGACCCTGGCTAAACTCCCACACACGCATGCTGCGTTCCTCCACTCGTTCCTCTGAACGCCTCTGGAGGAAATCTCATACGCTCGCAGACTTCATTCACTACAAATTTATGCTATCCTGTTTCAACTCTGCCCTCTTTCAGGCTAAACAAACCTACTTTTCATCACTAATCAACACACACAAGTCTAACCCACGCCGTCTCTTTTCTGTCTTTGACTCTCTACTCAGACCACCCTCAGCTGCCTCCTCTTCTTCATCCATCTCACCTCAGGACTTTGCTGACTTTTTTAAGAAAAAGGTGGAGTCCATACGGCAGAACATCCCATCTGTTGCCTCCTCCCATCCCACAATGCTTCCCAACTCTCCTCCTGTCTTTCTTGACTCTTTTTCTGCTATCTCGGAGGAGGATGTATCACTGCTGATCTCCTCTTCGCCCTCTACCACTTGCCCACTTGACCCCATTCCCTCCCATCTCCTAAAACCTCTTGCTCCTTCTATAATCCCTATGCTCACACAGATCTTTAACTCTTCCCTCTACTCTGGTACCTTTCCTTCATCCTTCAAGCATGCAACCGTTATACCATTACTCAAAAACAGCAAGCTTGACCCTACCTGTCCTTCTAACTATCGACCTGTCTCCCTCCTGCCTTTTGCCTCCAAACTCCTTGAACGTCTTGTATTCTCTCGATTGCTACACTTTCTCAACACCTATTCTGTACTAGACCCTCTACAATCTGGCTTCCGCACTGCTCACTCTACTGAAACAGCCCTCACTAAAATAACTGACGACCTCCACGCTGCCAAAGACAGAGGTCATTACACTCTGCTCATATTACTCGACCTCTCTGCAGCATTCGACACCGTGGACCACCCTCTTCTCCTTCACATTCTCCATACTCTTGGTATTCGGAACAAAGCTTTATCCTGGATCTCCTCTTACCTCTCCCATCGTACCTTCAGTGTCTCTTTTGCTAACACCTCCTCCTCCTCTATTGATCTCTCTGTGGGGGTACCCCAGGGCTCTGTCCTGGGACCCCTTCTCTTTTCTCTCTACACACTCTCTCTAGGTGACCTAATCACATCTTTTGGGTTTAAATATCACCTCTATGCTGACGACACACAAATTTACCTTTCAACCCCTGACCTTACACCTGCTATACAGACCAAAGTTTCTGAATGCCTCTCTGGAATATCATCCTGGATGGCCATCCGCCGACTGAAACTTAACATGGCAAAAACAGAGCTCCTTATACTACCTCCCAAACCTGGCCCTACTACATCCTTCCACATTGCTATTGGAAATACGATCATTCACCCAGTAGCCCAAGCACGCTGCCTAGGGGTCACACTTGATTCCTCTCTCTCATTCTCCTCTCATATTCAAAACGTTTCTAAAACTTGTCGCTTTTTCCTCCGCAATATCACAAAGATACGCCCTTTCCTCTGTTACTCAACTGCTAAAACTCTGACTCAGGCCCTCATTCTCTCACGTCTCGATTACTGCAACCTCCTGCTGTCCGGCCTTCCTACCTCTCACCTGTCTCCCCTACAATCTATCCTAAACACTGCTGCCAGAATCACTCTACTCTTTCCTAAATCTGTCTCAGCGTCTCCCCTGCTGAAATCACTCTCCTGGCTTCCGATTAAATCGCGTATCTCACACTCAATTCTACTGCTCACTTTTAAAGCTTTACATTCTTCTGCCCCTCATTACATCTCAGCCCTAATTTCTCGCTATGCACCATCACGACTCTTGCGTTCTTCTCAAGGATGTCTTCTTTCTACCCCCTTTGTATCTAAAGCTCTCTCCCGCCTTAAACCTTTCTCACTTTCTGCCCCACACCTCTGGAATGCTCTTCCCCTCAATACCCGACTAGCCCCCTCGCTATCCACCTTTAAGACCCACCTTAAGACACATCTGCTTAAAGAAGCATATGAGTAGCACTGGATAATCATGGACACATGACACAAAGCTTGGCCTCCTGCAGACGCACTTACTAGTATTCCCTCCTACTGTCTCTGTACGTTCTCCCTACCTACCAATTAGATTGTAAGCTCCTCGGAGCAGGGACTCCTTCCTTAATGTTACTTTTACAGTATGTCTGAAGCACTTATTCCCATGATCTGTTATTTATATTTGCTATTTATATGACATGTATTACTACTGTGAAGCGCTATGTACATTTTATGGCGCTATACAAATAAAGACATACATACATACATACATAAAGGAATACATATTGATACCTTTGTCTCATTCTCCTTTCTGAGTTATGCTGAAGCAGGGCTTTTAGTGGTGAGTCGCGGTTATGTTTTCAAGGGGAGGTATTGCTGGGACAATATGCCTTCATGTATCTGAGAATCATGCATGATTCCTGGGTACATTTGTCAGGGACACGGTAACTTTGGATCCCGGTTAGCTAGGCCTATTCTGACAATGGTTGCTCCGCAACCCCCCCCCCCCCCCTTGAAACTCATATACCAGCAATCCCAGCATAATTGCATGCCCGGAAAGGGATAAGCACAAAAAATGGTTTTATTACGTAATTGCAAGTACATACATTACAATTCAATACCATAATGTTATTGGCTTCAAGAGCTAACTCTCTTGGACCCTTATACACGGGCCAGGGGTAACCAGATGGGCTTGACCTTTATTATGCAGCCTGGGCACCCCCTCCCGTCACATATGTTCATGCCGAATTTACAGCAAGCCTAGAAATCTGAACTGATAGGACACAAGACTCACTTTCATTATATCCGATCCCTACCACGTTTTAGCCCTGGGATAATTTAATTCTTCACTTGGAAGGCATGACCTTCAGGTCTTCAGAGCATGCATTGCCTTCTACCTCAAAGGGGGAAGTCGAGGTTCAACACCAACTAATGTGATCATTTCTCTGGTGTCTTCTTTTCTCTCGTGATCTCTCTTTTTCAGATAGATTTGGTAAAATGAATTTTTGTTTTGTGAATGGTCTGTAAATCTGCGCAAATACCACATGAAAATTAATTCTATAATATTTTATATCATTTTCTATATTTAATAAATATAGCAGAATTTGCTTTAAGGTTGTATTCTTTTTTGTATAATGTCTTGTCATTTGAGTGATATTTTGTAAACAGTAGCGCAACCAGGGAGGGAGTAAGGGTGCATTTACACCCGCTAAGGCTTGGTCACCACAAGCTACTGCAGCGCTCGCTATGGCGGGCGCTGCGGGGACAAGAGCTGCCCCTCAATGGGAGCCGGGCTCCCTGCGAGGGGGGGCTGCTGCAATGCATGGTGCGTTTTTCAGACTCACATTAAAATTGTGGTTAAATCTAGTGATGGAGCGCTAGGCCATGCCCCCCAGTGGTTCAGCCAATGAGGGTGAACTTGCCGGGTGATGTCACGGCCACGCTCTTATCACTACCCAGTCACGCCCCCCCTGTCTTTCCCCCTGCAGCTCTCTGCAGACCGGGGAATTCAGCTGCACGCGCCGCCAGCCTCGCAGGCGCGGGTGCAGCGCAGGCACTGGGGCCGTAGCCTAAGAATGGCTATTACACTTACAGAGGCCCCGCATTCTTTCCCACTTCCTCACAGCAATGAAACTGATTGCCACGGTAGAGAGCGGAGCCTTTGTAAGAGAACAGCCCTCCTCCTATGCATCGTCTCATCATGGCGAAGCATTGCCATGACAGTGTGCCATCACGTGATGCAGCGACATCCCATGTTGATGCATTGCCATTGCAACGTGTCACCATGTGTCATCACTGCATCACATGATGATGTGTTGCCATGGCAACGTGTCGCCACGTGGCGTCGTTACATCATGATTTTCTGATTGCACCCCTGATTGTAAGTACTATAATGCTGTGTTGTTGCATGGTGAAGGACATATGTATCAAGGCAAAAATAGAGCCATTATGGGGCAAAAAGTATGCCTCATATGTGTCAAAGAAAAAAATCATATTGATAAACACATCTGTGGCATTTTTTCTTCATATTTGCCCTACTTTTGCATTGATACATATAGCCCAGAGGGGCATATGTATCAAGACAAAGACGTGCATTTTTGAGGCACAAAACTGCACCATATGAATCAAGCAAAGAAATGCCATTTCAATATGTTTTTCTTTCATACAACTGAGAAATGTTTTTGCCCCATAATTGCACTACTTTTGCCTAGATACATACGGGTCTATGTATCAAGAAAGTGGTCTTGGCGCCGCATTCGCACAAAAAAAATTGCCATTTTATCCCATCTGGAAATAGACATATTTAAGTATTACTGTTGTAAAATTTGGGGCTTGCTGCTCTAGCATACTGAGCTTAAAAAACCTGACCTACTATACCTTTGAGTGACAAAGAAAACAACACAGAACTCTGTCAAGAAAAGTAACACAACCTGCACATTTTGCAATACATGGACCTGCACCAATATGCAAATGTAACTCACTTTCATTATATCCTATCGCTACCAAGTTTTAGCCCTGGGGTAGTTTGATTCTTCACTTGGGAGGCATGACCTTCAGGTCTACAGAGCATGCACTGCCTTCTACCTCAAAGGGAGAGGTTAAAGTTCAACACCAGCTAATGTGATCGCTTCTCTGGTCTCCTTTTCTTTCATGAACTCTCATTTTCAGATAGATTCGGTAAAAGGTGCTTTAGGTTTGTGAATGGTCTGTTAAACGGCATAAAACCCACATGGAAATAAATTATATAATTTGTAATATTATTTTCTATATTTAATAAATATTGCAGAAACAAATTGAGCTTGTTTTGTTTTGCATTATATTTTGTAATTTAAGTACAGTATATATACTGATAGTAATGCTGTTTAGTTGCATGGTTGCAATATAAAGAATGAATTGTCTGAAAGACTGTCATATGTATTAAGGCATAAATGAAACAATTGACGGACAAAAAGTATGCAAAATCTGAATGAAAAAAAATCATGTTGAAATAATAGGATTTCTTTTTTTGACACATCTGGTGCTATTTTTTTGCCTCAGATCTGCACTACCGTACTTTTGCCATGATACATATACTGTAGGGGCGTATGTATCAAA
The DNA here is from genome assembly GCF_040206685.1 of Ascaphus truei. Lineage (NCBI taxonomy): Eukaryota > Metazoa > Chordata > Amphibia > Anura > Ascaphidae > Ascaphus > Ascaphus truei. The sequence goes on from NC_134487.1 coordinate 158,974,987, forward strand.
GCAAAAGCTGTTCAATACTTGGGCAAAAAAACTGTCCCATATGTGTCAAGGAAATCCTTTTGAAATAATGTTTTTCTTTTATACATCTGGAGCAATGTTTTTGCCCAACTACTTTTGCATACCGCACATTTTTTAATACACTGGCGACACACTTTATTCGAGCTCGGCTAGTCCCACGAATTCGGGTATACCCGGGTGTATTGAGGTTTGTGACTGTTTTCTGCCCGAGTGCATTGGGTTATTTTCCAGGCAGGGATTGAAGCATTTTATTCCCGCTGGCTGCAATACTGCACAGTATATATATATATACTGCATTACAATTCATGAATTTATGCCATCTGGTAGACACGCGAAGCATTGCAGCCTATTAAATCCTAATCATTATCATTTAACAGATCAGCCGCCCGTCAGCCAGGCATGAACCCAGGCTGGGAAGGCAAATGCAACGGGGCTTGTCAGAGGTGAGGAGCGGCGCATTCCAGGTATCTGCCAGGTACATACTGGGTATTTGCTCGAATAAAGTGTGTCGGTGCAGTACACGGATCAGCGCCTTATGCAAATGTAACTCCTGCCTAACTCCTCCCACTTACGCAGACAGATGGAGACATACCTGTAAATGATGCTGAAACAGAATTAGGAGAGAGTAAAGTGATTCTAGCAGCAGCGATAGATTGTAGGGGAGGCCGGTGAGAGGCAAGAAGGCCAGACAGTAGAAGGTTACAATAGTAGAGATGGGAGACAATGAGGACCTGTGTAAGAGTTTTAGCAGTAGAGTGATAGAGGAAAGAACGAATCTTTGCAATGCTACAGAGAAAATATCGACAGGTTTTAGTTACAATGTGAATATGAGAGGAGAATATGAGGAAGGAGTCAAATGTGACACATAAGCAGTGTGCTTGGGATACTAGGCGTATGACAGTTCTGCCAACTGTAATGAAGAATGGGCATGTATGGCCAGACTTGGGAGAAAGTACTCGGAGCTGCATCTTTGACATTTTATGTTTGAGTCGGTGGAGGGCCACCCAGGATGATATAGCATAGAGAAATTCAGAGAATTTGGTCTGTACAGCAGGTGTAAGGTCAGGGTTTGAAAGGTAAATTTGTGTGTCATCGGCATACAGGTGATATCTGAACCAAAGAAATGTGATAAGGTCACAAAGAGAGAGTGTGTAAAGAGAAAGGAGAAGAGGTCCAAGGACAGACCTATGGGGTATGTCCACAGAGAGATGGACATAGGAGGATGAAGTGTCAACAAATTAGACACTGAAAGTATGATGAGAGAGGAAAGAGGAAATTCAGGATTGAGCTACTGTATGTTACAGATTCCAAGAGTATGGAGAATGTGAAGGAGAATAGGGTAGTCCATAGTATTAAAGTCTGGAGAGAGGTTGAGTAATATAAGCAAGACCTTGGTTTTGGGCAGCATTGATGTCATTAGTTATTTTAGTGAAGGCTATTTCAGTGAAGTGGGCAGTGCAGAAGCCAGACTTGAGAAACTAGAGAATAGGAGGTAAGAAAATGGAGCAAGTGAGAGAATACAAGGCATTCAAAAATGTTAGAGGCAACATTCAGGAGGGACATAGGGCAATAGTATGAGAGACAAGAAGGGTCAAGCTTGCTGTTTTTGCATGCTTCAAAGAGGTGTGATATGACCTGAGGGAGGAGTTGAAAATATGTGTGAGTATAGGGAGCAGAGGTTTGAGGAGATGGGAGGGAATAGGGTCAAGTAGGCAAGTGGTAGAGCGAAAGGAGAAGATCAGTAGAAACACTTCCACGTCTGTGACAGAGGAAAAAGAATTAAGGAAGGCAAGAGGAAGGGCAGAATATGAAAAGGATAATGAGGGGATGCCTTGTCGAATGGAATCCACCTTTGTCTTGAAATAGTCAGCAAAATCCTGAGGTGAAATAAAGGAATAAAAACAAGCAACAGACGGTGGTCTTAGTAGAGAGTCAAAGACAGAGAAGAAGCAGCGTGGGTTTTACTTGTGAGTGTTAATTAATGAAGCAGGATAGGATACATTTGTAGTGAAGGAAGTCTATGAGAGTAAGCGATTTCCACCAGAGTCGTTCAGAGAAGTGCAGGAGCAGAGCATGTGTGTATGGCAATTTAGTCAAGGTCTGGAGTTAGAAGGGCGAGAATGGTAGAGAAATAGAGGGGCATGTAGATCAAGAGACGAGGATAGGGCAGCGTTTACGTTCAGTACCAAGTTGTCAGTCTGTAGCGAAGCAGAGAGAAGAGATTAAGTAGATTAATTAAATGAAAGTCTCTGCAGGAATTAGGGGAAGATGGAGGAGAAGAAGAGGAGAACTGAGAGTGACTAAATGAGATCAGGTGATGGTCAGAGAGAGGAAAGGGGGAAATGGAGAAATCAGACAGAGATAAAAAATTTGTGAAAACTAAGTCCAGGTGGATGCCATCATTGTGAGAGCTGGCTGCAGTTTATTGGTGAAGGCCAAAAGAAAAGGTTAGAGAGAGAAAGCAAGAAGACCAAATGAGAGAGAGAGAGAGAGATCATCAATATGATAGTTCAAGTCCCCAAGCAGAAGAGAAGGGGTGTCGGAGGAGATAAAGAAATAGAGCCAGCATTAAAAGTAAGAGAGAAAGAAAGAAAGGGATGATTATAGGTATATGGGTAATAGGTGACTGCCACCTGGCAAGGAGAAAAAATCTGGAAAGTCTGAGCCTCAACAGAAGGAAAATAAAAGATAGAGGTATGTATAGCAAGGGTTTGGTAATGGCAGAATGAGCCTCACGCAGGAGCCTCCATCTCTGCCATCAGGGCACTTAGTGCGGGAGAAAGAAAGGCCATTATTAGAAGGCAGTTTCCAGTGCAAATACAGACTGAATGAGACATGTATTGGTTACAGCGAAGAGGAGAAGGGAGTGAGAGAAAACAAAGTAATGTGCAGACAGGAAATGGCTTCATTTTCTGTTTCTCAGATTTGGTATAACTTATTAGCCAAAAGTTTACGCGACCTTAGACATTCGGATTTTGCTACATCTCATTATAATCTGTGCATCATGTGCCTCCTCCCATTGACACTCCACAAATCGCAAGCTGACACACACTGCAAAACTCGGAGCAAAGACCATAATACATTGGGGGATATTTACTAGAGTCCTCCAGCTGCAAACCTGGGTCAAAACCAGTTAAAAATTATTGCACCAGGTTTATCAAAGGGCATCGAAATCGTGCTTTCTATGAGACACATTTTATTTGAAATAGTGCTGTATTTGTATAGTTTTTTCCCCCCAGTTTTGCATATTTTAGTAAATAGACCTCATTGACGCAAATAGATGCTTTTCCTAATGCATCACACCCCTTGGTCCAAGTAATCATGATACATATTTGAGTAATTCTATTGTTTTGTGTACAGTATGTATCAAAGATTTAAAAAAATATTTATATAATTTATACGAAAAAGCAATATCATTGTAAACCAACAACTGTTAAATTGATGATATTTATGATATTTAGGGATTAATTGTATGTCTCAAACACGCATTTGTCAAATATTTAAGGGATTTACAGTTAATCAATACTGACATGATTTTAGTGTTCTTGGAGATATTTGTAATTTTATACAGACCATACAGTTTATTGAAGTGCAGAGAATATTAAGGAAACATTGCATTATAAGTATATTAAGTGCTAATGCCTTTTTAATCTCCTAGTAAAGTGAATAATTAACTAGAAATACACAATGGTAAAAATGCATTAAGATTTAGTGATTTAAATTAATGGTTAAAACATGTACAGATAAGAGTATTTTCTGAGTTATTTTAAATACGCAAACATAATATGACTCAAAAAATTACAAATTACTCCTCCACAAATATCCAATATGGGGGATTTAAACATAGCGCACAATTGGGCAGTGCTACAGTACCTCCTTACTAAATGATGAAATAACAAAACTACCAAAGATACCAGCTAGGGGGATACTAGCCACTCACATATTCACCCGTAAAGAAATACATACAAATATACTCAGCTCATACAGTACATCAAACATTGAAGTATTTTATTTAGTTATTGATAATTAATTATAAGGAGCAATACAAATATTTCCAAAAATTAATTAGACAAAATGTTTTAACAAAAAAACATAATTTGTAACAAAAGATTGATTGTACCTTACAGGCTAGGTCACACATATTATTGGTAATGTTACAGCACAAATAATCCATAATATCTTTGAACAATACAAAATACAATAAACTGAAAAAACAACATGCTCCCTAAGTTTCTGACAATATAAAGCAGTGTGACTACTCTGTACCTGTGGAACTACAAACATTAGTAGGTAATAGGGATGAGTAGCTACACCTTTTATTCGTATAAATTATGCTTCACTAAGGGCTTGAAAATTAATGTTATGTTCAAATATCACATTTTTATTCTAAGGAGCATCAGAAAATGCAATGTTTCAGGCTACACCGAGGCCTTTGTCAAAAAGCAGGATACAACCAGGTGAAGGAATAAATACACAAAAGTGAAGTGAAGGAATTAATACTCCAAAATAGCAACAGTCTCTGCTTGCCCAGTAACGTCACTGTTCTGTTCCCTGTATGGGTTTTTTTCTGTGCCCTATGGGCTGCAGCCTAGTTGTGTTCCTATAGTGAAGAAAATTTAAACTAAAAGCATGTGATCAGCGCTCAAACCTATAAAACTATACCTAAATATTAACTAAAATAACCAGGTGCTTTGCAAAAATGAATATTTAAGGTGTCCCTTATAAGAAAAAACCTAATGTGAATTCCTCACAGCCTGTTGTGGCAGGTTGGGGAATGGCTGCCTTGGGAATATAACAACCCTATCCACAAGGGCTGTATAACATACACCGAGAGATAACAAATGACACAGATAGAACACAGACAATAATTCCCTGGCGCACTATCAGATAATAAACCTGACGAATCGGAGTAGTCCCATGAATCAAAAGATGGTATAAAGAAGATCCACAGTCCACAATGTCCCGTTCTTTTACACAGAATGCTGGTCTGAAAATACAAATAAAACAACCATTGCGCAGTACCCTATGGTCAGTATTCCAAGACCCCACCGTTGCTATCTACTTACTTAAAAATAGATAAGAATGGGCCTCAAAAGGTTTCTTTAAGTCCCCCCACGATTGGCTCCTGCTGCTGGTATCACGCTTTACACTTCCAGCATCAGCATCACCATACCGATTGGGAACAGAAAGGGGCACCAATAGTATAGCACTATAACATTTATTGTTAAAAATGACAAGCATAAAAACATGCACTCACATGCGAGAATGCCCTATGTGTGTCCTACAACGTGCCGTCCGCTTCACATGGGAGGATGCCGAGGGATTGCAGGGGGAGGCTGGAGCCGGCGTGGATCCCCGCTTCGTGGCCGCGACTCGGAGCGCCTAGTCCCTCCTCCGATGACGTTCCCCGTCAATCAACCTCCTTTCCTTCCACAGGGTCTGCACGTTGCAGCACGTTCAACAAGCTCCTCCAAGGGTTGATTGACGGGGGAACGTCATCGGAGGAGGGACTAGGCGCTCCGAGTCGCGGCCACGAAGCGGGGACCCACGCCGGCTCCAGCCTCCCCCTGCAATCCCTCGGCATCCTCCCATGTGAAGCGGACGGCACGTTGTAGGACACACATAGGGCATTCTCGCATGTGAGTGCATGTTTTTATGCTTGTCATTTTTAACAATAAATGTTATAGTGCTATACTATTGGTGCCCCTTTCTGTTCCCAATCGGTATGGTGATGCTGATGCTGGAAGTTAAAAGCGTGATACCAGCAGCAGGAATCAGTCGGAGCCAATCGTGGGGGGACTTAAAGAAACCTTTTGAGGCCCATTCTTATCTATTTTTAAGTAAGTAGATAGCAACGGTGGGGTCTTGGAATACTGACCATAGGGTACTGCGCAATGGTTGTTTTATTTGTATTTTCAGACCAGCATTCTGTGTAAAAGAACGGGACATTGTGGACTGTGGATCTTCTTTATACCATCTTTTGATTCATGGGACTACTCCGATTCGTCAGGTTTATTATCTGATAGTGCGCCAGGGAATTATTGTCTGTGTTCTATCTGTGTCATTTGTTATCTCTCGGCTAGTTGTGTTCCTGTGTAACTCCTTTAGCTGTCTTATCAGCCTGTTACATAGCAATCCCTTCCTTTGGCCCCTCTGACTTGGTATAATCCAGGAACTCTGGCACTTGCTTTGGCCCTGCCCTATTTCCTGCATGTCAGGTTGTAGCCCCTTCCTTTACAAGGCAGCAGCCATTGCTAGTGGTTTTCCCCTCACTGCTCTCCCTGGGATAGCTTTGTATTTTTACCTTCCCCTAATTTTGCAATCCCAAGTCCCCTTTTGTTTTCTGTTTGCACTCCCCAATAAAGTTTTCAGAAACCCAAGAAGGACTCTGCTGGAGAAGGAGATGAGTTTAGCTGCCTGTTTCCACTCACTAAGCCACAGTGTGCCTGGAACAGAACAGTCACCATATTCAGGCACCACTACGGATAGTCTCTAGTGCCACAAAGTCCCAATGTTAGAGCAGCTATTGGGGTTTTTTCCAAGGATACAACTGTCATGGAAGACCAGAACATCACACCTAGATCAAAGCACCGGGCAGGAAAACACACAGTTCAATAAAGAGTATTTGTTCTGGCCGAAGCAAGCAAACACAGCACAAAATCATAAACAGAGCTTACACTCACCAAAGCTGGGAAACCAGGGGAAGTCCTAGCTGCCTAGTTACCAGACTCCACTTCCAAGGCTTACCCAAGGTTTTTTTCCACTCTGGTGAAGATAGGGACTTTCTAGACTTTTCTGGTGCAATTCGCTAATTCCCCGCTTAAATGTCCTGCTCTCTGCTTCTCTGGCAACTTACAGTCCCACAGCACAGAAGCATTTTTAAATCCCCCAATCAGTTAGGATCCCAGCCTCATTTTCAGGTGTCTCCGGAACAGCCTCTGGAGTCCTTTCCAGTTCCAGTCCTTTCTTTGGGCTCATCTAACTTAACCTTTATTATGCTAATCTCGGTTTAACCTTTACTATGCTGGTCCCTGGACCCTATACCATCACAACCACCTAGAGGAAATTAAAAAAATAATAATAACAGTAATAAAAAAACAAAAGAGAACTCACCAGTAATGCAAAGATTTTTAACTATATTACAACGGAGTAAATGATTCTACATATATAGCCACATACCTACAATATCAAAAAAGTAATAAAATGAAAGCCAAAATATATCAAGCAAAAAAAAGCACATACAGCATATGCAGTATTAGCCTGAATATTGAGAGCATCTATGTATATATTTATTTATATAGTGCCCACAGTGTGCTCTGTGCTTTGCAAAGATAATACAGTACAGTGAATTATGCTACAATAAGAGCAACATAGTCAGACAATAGGAAAGGAAATGCCTGCCCCAGAGAGCTTACAATCTAGCTGGTATGTTTGTAAATTTACAGAGACAGCAAGTGAGGGAATAAGTGCAGTAGATGGCAGTACTTGGCAGGAGTGACTGTGGGACAATAGCCATGAGTCCAAGCTATTGGGATGCTTAATTTAAGAGGTGGTTTTTCAGTTTTGTCTTTATGCTGTGGAGAGAAGATGCTTGGTGTACAGTATACTAGGTGTGAGGGAGTTTACAGATATGGTGCAGTGAGGGCAAAGGGTTTAAGGTAAGAGAGAGCTGTAGAGGTGAAAAGGGTAGAAAGGAGACAGTTATGGGTAGAGCACAGGAGATGAGCAAGGGCAAAGCGAGAGATCAAAGCTGATATGTAGGAAGGTGCAGTTTAGTTGAGAGCTTTAAAGGTAAGGTTGATGATCTGAAATTTGATGAGAAGCCAGGAGAGAGATTTAAGAAGGAGATCATACTGTTTTGAAAGTGAAATTATTCTAGCAGACAAACTTTTGTTTGATTGCAGGGGAGAAAGTTGTGAGGCAGGGAGGCCTGTTAGCAGTATTTTATAATAATCCTGACTGGAGAGAATAAGGACATGTATTAGAGTTTTAGCAGTAGGTTGACATAGGAAAGGGCAGATCATGACAATAATACGGAGGAAGAAGCATCACATTTTGGCAATGTCATGAATGTGTATGGAAAGGGAAGAGTCAAATGTCACTCTCAGGCAACGTGCCCTGGTGACAGGATAGATGTTAGTACCATTCACTGTGATGGAAAAGGGGTGTTTTAGACCAGATTTAGGGGGAAATATGAGGAGCTCAGCTTTAGACATATTACATTTAAAGTGGCAGAGAGTCATCCAAGAGGCTATAGTCAGGACGCCATCCGACGCTTTGGACTAGATTGCAGGTGTGAGGGTAGGGGTGGATAGATATATCTGCATATCCTTTGCAGAGAGATGATATCTAATGCCAAAAGAGTTGATGAGCTCACCAAGTCATGGTGTGTAGAGAGAGAAAAGGAGAGGTACCAGTACAGTCTTGAGGTACACAAACAGACAGATTGACAGAAGACGAAGACATGTTAACAACAGATAAAGTGATAGGGGAGCCCCTGCTGCTGCCTCATAGAATGTGGATGTGAACGGTGAACGGTGCTTTGGGTATACAATGAATAGGTAGAAAAGGTAGAGAAGAACCCAGTGTAGCACTCAGGTTCACCCTTTGGTGATTAGTGTATGGTTTAAAATATAAACTTTATTAATACAACACATATATAAAATTATGGGTGTTAAAATGGCGTACTAGAGGTCGTGGGATAGAAATACTGACAGCCATAGGGCTCGCAATCAATATAATAGACGTCTCCTGTTGTGTATCAATACCACACAGGAAACTGAATCCTGATAAAAAACCTCAGTGAGGGTGAAAGGTAGGGTTAACTCGACGATGTACTATATCACCAGGTCACAATAGGCAGAATATACGTAATTAAAACCAGAGACATAACATAAAACACAGACAAAGCTCAGTGCACATCCAGAAAAACTTATATACGGTACAGTGCCTAAATATACATGTATAAATAACTAATAAATAAAATGGTCTTTTAGTTTAACATTTTGGCCAAATTGTTGTAAGCCCTTGAGCCAAACTTCACGGCAGACCACGTTTCAAGGGTCCCTACACTAATATAAATTCTTAATAACCTGTGCATTGCCAGGAAGAATGATTTATAATAAATCTGTCAATATAAGTTGCAAAAGTTCTAAGTCTGATTGAAGCTTTTATTAACCTGTACATTACCAGGAAAAGCACTCTGTAATAGATTTGTCACAATCACACTGCATGCAGGCAAGTTCCCCTGATAGTTGGAGATGCCATGGAGTGAGCTTTTAACCATTTAAATGTGGGAGGGAGTGAGCTTCAATTGGATAGGAGGTTGCCACCCTCCAAAACAGCCAAGACTAGCTGCCCCGATGGACACCTAGAGCCTCCTGTCATGTTCTACTGTTAGGGTTATTGCTCCCTACTTAGTACTTTCTGCAGTCCTGGTAGATATGTGCTGTTATATACTGCTACTAAGCTATTATCACCACTACATACAGCCTCCGCCTCCTCACATGCAGTGTTCATCTGTGTGCACAGCTGGTCACATTAGGGTGCCCACCATTTCACTCTAAGTACATTACCAACTATAACAAATTGTGACAGTGTTGCAGAGGTCACTATAGGGTATTATATGCCTACACTGTGAACCCCTGAGGTTTACCTGTGATCAGCTCCACACAACACTGTATGTATATATATAACCAGTGAGGAAGGCTTTCCAGACTGCACATTGAGACCTACTGGTGCACAATATATTTGTTTCAGTACACCAGTCAACACCAGTCACACCATTACCACTTATGGTTTACGTATATACTGCCTATTGTGACCTGGTGATATAGTACATCGTCGAGTTAACCCTACCTTTCACCCTCACTGAGGTTTTTTATCAGAATTCAGTTTCCTGTGTGGTATTGATACACAACAGGAGACGTCTATTATATTGATTGCGAGCCCTATGGCTGTCAGTATTTCGATCCCACGACCTCTAGTACGCCATTTTAACACCCATAATTTTATATATGTGTTGTATTAATAAAGTTTATATTTTAAACCATACACTAATCACCAGAGGGTGAACCTGAGTGCTACACTGGGTTCTTCTCTACCTTTTCTACATGTTAACAACAGAGACAGAAATTGTGCATTGCGAGAGGTAAAATGAGATGTCAGAAATTATGAGATATCCTGTTCCTTAATCAGGCCATGTGGCACAAGGGTCCCCACCAACATGTAAATCCATAAACACTCTTCTTCTCTGCAATTTTTCCTAGTCATCCCCTCATGTCAGAGATCCAAAACCTCTATAATTTGAAAAGCCAGCGGACACATTGTGACCTAATACTTTCAAATGTCTAGCTATCGATGGTTCTCTTGATGACAATGTGTCTCACTTTGTATAAGAAAACTCGCTGCTCAGTCCCAAGTGCCTATTTGTAAATATATGTGTTTAGTAGACTGAGGTGCACAGGAATAAATTGTTAAATTCGTAAACTAAATTGTGAAGAAAGAATCCCCACATCAAGATCCCTATAATTTGCACTCAAAGTACAATCTTTTACCACAGAGATATAATAATCCCAAGAATATCAATATTCCAAAGAAAGGAGGATGTATGTTATATTATAAAAATCCTCCTATGTACCACTAAATTAAACACAAAAAGGTTTATTAAATAAAATCAATGACGCTGTGTATTATTAACAAGTGATTAAAATTCCCCATGTGAGAGACTGCAATTAGATACTATTTGTATCTAGATTTTAAATACCAATTGTATATAATTATTTATTCCAATAGATTATGATACAACTAATAACCGAAAAAATAGGATCACTATGCATATAGTAGGATAGATATTACTCATATTGAGTTTGCTATAAGTTAGATATTGTATCACTAAATAACTCCTCTTAGATTGTGATTAACTATATATTATATTAACATTGCTAATTGTTAGCCAATTAAATCCTAACCAGCATTAGATCCTTATGCTTGTATAGCAAAGATTGCAAAACATACAGGACCCCTATAAGCTCATATTGAACCTCCAAAATAACCACAACATATATATCTACTATATATATTGTGAAAGCACTGTATGTTTGTCTGCATGGCCTGTGTCCCTAGCGGCAATCTCATTGGTCCCTTGGGCCGCCCGCCCCCGCACACCTCTCATTGGCCTCACACACTCACACCACCCCCTTGGCCCACCCCCCACACCTCTCATTGGCCTGAGGCGGAGTGACGGGCCAAAGGTCCCAAAAAAAAACCACACACACACACACACACACACACACACACACACACACACCTCTCTGTCCTCTCCCCCCCATCACACTCACCTCCCCCCCTCCCCGGTGCTCCACTCACCTCCGCTCACCTCCCGCTCCACTCCCTCCCCGGCGGGGGGACACGCGGCACCTAAGAGGCGCCCGGAAGCCGCTCCACTCCCTCCCACTCCACTCCCTCCCGCTCCACTCACCTCCCTCCCGCTCCACTCACCTCCCACTCACCTCCCGCTCCACTCACCTCCCACTCACCTCCCTCCCACTCACCTCCCTCCCACTCCACTCCCTCCCCGGCGGGGGCACACGCGGCCACCTAATAGGCGCCCGGAAGCCACTCCACTCCCTCCCGCTCCACTCCCTCCCGCTCCACTCCCTCCCCGGCGGGGGGACCGGCGGGGGGACACGCGGCCACACAAGACACGCCCGGAAGCCGCTCCACTCCCTCCCGCTCCACTCACCTCCCTCCCGATCCACTCCCTCCCCGGCGGGGGGACCGGCGGGGGGACACGCGGCCACCCAAGACGTGCCCAGAAGCCGCTCCACTCCCTCCCGCGCCAGTCCCTCCCGCGCCACTCCCTCCCGCACTCACATCCCTCCCGCACTCACCTCCCTCCCGATCCACTCCCTCCCACTCCACTCACCTCCCTCCCGCTCCACTCACCTCCCACTCACCTCCTGCTCCACTCACCTCCCACTCACCTCCCTCCCACTCACCTCCCTCCCGCTTCACTCCCTCCCCGGCGGGGGCACACGTGGCCACCTAATAGTTGCCCGGAAGCCACTCCATTCCCTCCCGCTCCACTCCCTCCCGCTCCACTCACCTCCCTCCCGCTCCACTCCCTCCCCGGCGGGGGGACCGGCTGGGGGACACGCGGCCACCTAAGACGTGCCTGGAAGCCGCTCCACTCCCTCCTGCGCCACTCCCTCCCACACTCACCTCCCTCCCGATCCACTCCCTCCCCGGCGGGGGGACACGCGGCCACCCAAGACGCGCCCGGAAGCCGCTCCACTCCCTCCTGCGCCACTCCCTCCCGCACTCACCTCCCTCCCACACTCACCTCGCTCCCGATCCACTCCCTCCTTGGCGGGGGGACACGCGGCCACCTAAGAGGTGCCCGGAAGCCGCTCCACTCACCTCCCTCCCGCTCCACTCACCTCCCTCCCGCTCCACTCACCTCCCGCTCCACTCCCTCACTCCCCGGCGGGGGGACACGCGGCACCTAAGATGGCGGCGCCCCGAAGGACCCCCTTCCTCCCTCGCGGACTAAAACTAAAGATGGCGGCGCACGGAAGGAGAGGTGACGTGTGTGTGTCTCACTGTGTGTGTGTGTGTGTCTCACTGTGTGTGTGTGTCACTGTGTGTGTGTGTCACTGTGTGTGTGTCTCTCACTGTGTGTGTGTCTCTCACTCTGTGTGTGTCTCTCACTGTGTGTGTGTGTGTGTGTGACACTGTGTGTGTCACTGTGTGTGTGTCTCTCACTGTGTGTGTGTCTCTCACTGTGTGTGTGTCTCTCACTATGTGTGTGTGTCTCACTGTGTGTGTGTGTGTGTGTGTGACACTGTGTGTGTCACTGTGTGTGTGTCTCTCACTGTGTGTGTGTCTCTCATTGTGTGTGTGTCTCTCACTGTGTGTGTCACTGTGTGTGTGTGTCACTGTGTGTGTGTGTCTCTCACTGTGTGTGTGTCTCTCACTGTGTGTGTCACTGTGTGTGTGTGACACTGTGTGTGTGTGTGTGTGTGTCACTGTGTGTCTGTGTCACATGTACAATAACCTGTACATTACCACGAAGAATGATTTATAATAAATCTGTCAAAATTAGTTGCATAGTTCTAAGTCTGATTGAAGCTCTTATTAGCCTGTACAATACCAGGAAAAGCACTCTGTATTAGATTTGTCGCAATCAAACTGCATGCAAGTTCCCATGAGTGTGGAAAGTGAAATGGAATGAGATTTAACCATTTAAAAGTGGGAGGGGGTGAGCTTCAAACCTGGGAAGGAGGAGCCACCCTCCAAATCAGCTAGGACCAACTGAACAAGAATTGCAAAACATACAGGACCCCTATAAGCTCATATTGAACCTCCAAAATAACCACAACTTATATATATGCGTATAATTGTCAAAGACGAGTGCTACTGAGCATGGCGATATATATATTTAAAACCAGAGCCAGAACATGAACCACAGACAGAGCTCAGTGCTACATCCAAAGACACTAACACACAGTACAGTGCCTAAATATATATATATATATATATATATATATATATATATATATATATATATATATATATATATATATATATATATAAATATATATAAATATATATATAGAGAGAGAGAGAGAGAGAGAGAGAGAGAGAGAGAGAGAGAGAGAGAGAGAGAGAGAGAGAGAGAGAGATAACTACAGATATATATAGAACTATGCAACTAATTTTTACAGATTTATTATAAATCATTCTTCCTGGTAATGTACAGGTTATTAAGAATCTATTTTAGTGTTAGGACCCTTGAGACGTGGTCTGCCTTGGAGGGGCTCAAGGGCTTACAACACTTTGGCCAAAGAGTTAAACTAAAAGACCATTTTATTCAAAAGCTATCTATAAATATATATTTAGGCACTATACTGTGTATTAGAGTCTTTGGATGTAGCACTGAGTTCTGCCTGTGTTTCGTGTTCTGTCTCTGGTTTAGATGTATAGCAAAGATGCCTGATCTTTGTGTATCAGCGCAGATAAATTGTCTGCTATGCAAAGTGACAATCTCCACATGAAAATGCAGCAAGAGTGTGTCTGTTCCCAGCAATAGAAATAATATAATGTAGGGAGATTTCTCTGCAAGGCTATAGAACATTATATATATAACCTCAGTATAGCAATATTAATATGATAACACAGACAACCGGGTGTTGCTTAAATTAATCAGCTTTTTCTCCGAGCAGGTAACAGACTAGAATTCAATATAGATTAATTCAGTCCTTATACATAACCACCTAATTGTATTACTAAACAGTAACTGGTGTCATATATATACTTTGCATGCTCACACTGGTTAACAAAGCCTACTATCGGTGCAATCAGGCAGCATATTCCATAGCGTATTCAGATAAAACACAGACTCGCTGCAGTAAACCCCTATATTATGGATAGTGAGATCAGCTGTGTTTTTAACCCATGTGGTCAGCCTGAGCCCCACATAGTCTCAAACGTTGTTAGTTAGTAGCCATCAATAAAGATGTTTAACACAGTATTGAGGTATATGTTAGAAGCTGTATTGGCTATATTCTGCTCAAATTTAAACATCTGATGTCACCACCACTCAGCACCATCCACAGCGCAATCAGCTAGGATTGAAAGACCCTGCAGCATTAGTTCAACATTGTCTGTAACACAGCTGTGTTATAATCTGTGTGATCAACTTGAGCCCCACATAGTTAGGAACATTGTTGGTTGGTGGTCATCAATACACATATGTTGCACAGTATTTAGATATGTGTTTACAGCTACATTAGCGCGCAAAATTAACATCTATTGTTACCACCACTCCACAACATCCACAGTGCAATCAGCTGTAATAGAAAAGCACTGCAGCATCAGTTCAGCATTGCCAGTAACACAGCTAGCTGGCTAAGCCAAATATACCACAAAACACCCAGTTGTCTATCTCATGGCATCACAGAAATACCTGACACAATGTCACCATGCTGCTGCAATATTTGAAATAAGTTTGCTATACAACCTGTTTCTCTCGGCGGGATCATAAAATTCATGCAGTCTCTCTCATTCTGACACCACTGTCATGACGTCTTCTAAAATCCCACGCACGTTTCACGTACAAGAGTACACTTCGTCAGGGGAGGAGGAGTCCATTGTGTCAGGTATTTCTGTGATGCTAGCAGCTCCGTCATCACGGGGCGGCCCTGAGCGCTTAAGCGTGTCCCCTCCTCTGATTGGTGCAGCAGGGCAAGCCCTCAGCCGGGGATTGGCTGCACCATCTTGATCCATGCTCTGCTTGGTCGGTGGCTCCTTCTCCATAGAAAAGATAGTCACAGAGGCCTATATAAGGAGAGCTGCCGATCAGAGTACCAGACTATCTGTGGAATTTGATTTTGATACATCTGGCGGGATTTTCAAAGTTGCTATTGAGAGAATAGCATTTTAATAGCACTTTAATAGCACTTTTCCTATGCTATATTAAGGGATTATTTATGAAAGTAATCTGGCTGCAATGGAGAAAAGAGAAAAAAACGGTACACAACATTAAAATTTCAGGGCTGACCCTGAAGTTTTTCCAGCTGTGCATGTTTTTTCTCTCTCTGTTTTCTCATTGCAGCCAGATTACTATCATAAATAATCCCTTAATATATCATAGGAAAAGATCATATTTTGCAATTATCCTATATAGATTCACGTGTTACATCTTCCAGTGACCATTCCTGAGAAATCATTGGAGAAATACTGTAATGTTTGTTTACCATCTCAATCTTTGAAATTAGGTACAAAATATCCAGACCTTCCATTCTCAAATTATATGAAACAGAGACCAATTTAACTTGATAACAATATGTACTGTAGCTGTAATAATAATTAACACAGTAACACATTTTAAGATGATAGAATAAAGAAAAATGAAAGTGTAACAAACTTTCCCTAGTCTGTTTAATCATTAGTTTCATATGCGAGCAGGAAGTGGGAAATATTTTATGTCCAGCCCGTTAATGCCTGTTAACAGGCTTAAGCTAAACATTTCTGTCACAAGGTTCAAGAAAAGGAAACAAAATACTTTTAAACAGAAATACATAAACAAGGCTTTCTGAATGAAATATAATCACTTGGCGCCTGTCTCTTCCCTGGCTGAGACCAGAATGAGCCTACAGTACCTGTGCTCTCAGAAGCGTGTCTATATACTGTAGCTCCTGTGATTAGCTACAGGTGCTAACCATCTACCTTAATTAGCTGCCCGTCTTTTGAGCAGGGGAGTTTCCAGCAGTCAGGCAGCATCCCTGATAAACCTTTGTTTGTCCTGCTGGTTTGTATGTGATGGGTCTATAAAACTCATCACAGTAAGCAATAGAGTTTTTTTTGCTTCTGGTTGATATCTTTGCAAATACAAAAAAAACTTGTAATAATTATCACTTCTGCATTTAAAATGCATACACAACAATAGTTTAAAATATTTACTGCTGTACTAATTTAATAAAGATGTGACGATTCAGTAAAAGTGAAACTTTTTTGTTAATATAAGCATGCAATTAAATATATTGACAACTTTTCTATCTTTAGATTCTTGTTTGAAGAGTAATACAGCTTACATTTCAATGCCCATTGCAGATATTATATAAGGTATGTGAGGTCCACTGTGTCAGATCACTGTATGTAGTTTTCATGAATGCACCCAACATGGGCTTCATCTAACCTATTCAATAGCCACAGGTCGTGGCGCAATTAAACTTTTTGTGTAGACCATGACGGGGAAAATTAACTATCAACAGCAATATCCAACAATGATCACTCTATAACTGTAATAATCAAGAGTGAACTATTCACTGCAATATTGAAGACAATGTTAGTGTCAAACTTAAAGAATGACTTTTACATGAAATTTTTTAGCTGTGAAAGAAATATTGTGTTCTGCAAAGTAATATCTTAAGGCAACTTCTGTTAAGAAGAACTATTTGCATTTAGACTTATGATTTTGATGCTGAACTCTGGGTACGTGTAAATTATTAGAAATCTTTGTAACCTTTCAAACATCTGTAAGAATATTTGAGTCTTTAAAGTCCTGTTTTTAAACACAGCACATTTGATACATCTGGTTCAAATGTTGAAACATTTGAAAGTAATGGTTTACTGTATTGTGGAAATGCATTTAAAAATCGAAATACCATTTATAATAAAAAAAAGTGTGATACTCTGGTGCATCCATATTTGTAACAAACACACGCATTACTGCAATTAGACTTTTAAATTCTGTAATTAATGCATATGTAATTTCTATAAATAGCCCAGTTTGGAATGGTGCTTTTGTTTGATAAACCAAAAAAAAAACACATAGAAATGAATAATATATTGCTCCTGTAATTATAAGTATCACGCATCTGCCCTCTACATCTCAAGGGTTTTGTATGAAGGGGCAGAAATATAGTACTACTGTCCATGTAGGATGCGAGGTCAGTGACAGTCACTGGGTTCCAAGACATTGCACTTAAAGCTGAAAGTGAAAACAAAACTCTAAAAACAACTATTCTTTTTTTTGAGTTGAAGTACAGTTTATTTCTCGCAAAATTAATAAAAGATAAATATCAGCACAACAGATATCAATCAGATATATAAACAATAAAATATATAATTAAAACAGAATATTAGGAGAATATCACTTAGCCCATGTGCTGGTCACAAGGGGTGATACAGATACCAAGATTATACATAAAACAAGATGCACTATAGACGTGTGTGTGTTGTCGCCTTTTGCCTCCAATCCATTTTACATGGAACCCTTATAAGCTAATGCTTGCTGCATTACACAGCTTTTTAGCATACACTGGGTTAAGATGCAAAGCCAGTAAACCTACTCACAGACAGCTGGTTCGTCCTGAGGGTGTTGTTATGGCTTTGGTCCCACACAAAGATCCGGAGAGCTGGGGGTGAAAGGTAGGCAGGACTCTCCGGTCTGCAATACCCCCTCCATAAGGTGTGTGAGTCAGCGGAAATGGCATCTTTAAAATCCTGGTCCAGTTGACGAGGGATGCGGGCATTAGACAGACCTATACGGTGTGCGAGCACCTCTGTCTCTACCCAGTCCCGTCTTTCATAATCAAGTAAATTCCCTACTTGTGCCAGGATTAGATGGCAATGTATATACTGTAGGGTGAATCCAATATCCAAGCCCCCACTTCCAGATTAAACAGCAGTGGCTCATCAACGAAATATACCTCCACCACCACCTTTCCTTTCCTGGTCATGGAGACTGGGCTCTAGGTCCTTAGTAGATCCCAGTAGTATGCCGGCAGCACTAAGAGATCTCTACCTAACCCCTCAGGCTTGATTATATTCAGTTGCCGTCATACTCCAGATCGCACAACTGGCTAAAAAAAACTAGTCACCAGCTGGCTCCACTGCAGAGATAGATCTGTGAATAGGTATCTCTACAGGTATTGGAGGCGGAAAATGTGCATCTGGGAGCGGACATACACACAACTCCCTGTCCACCCTCTCCCTCTCCACCCAATGCTTCCCCATCCAGAGAAAGTCCAACAACTTCCTTTGGATCTTCTTGATGAATTCAGGGGTTGGAACCATGGCTATCAGCCAGTGCCACAGTTGACTGTCCACCAGCTGCTTGATCACCAGAGTCCTTCCCCTGAGGGAAAGCATTTTTTGACAGCTATGCCGATGACCCTAGACAAGCGATGTCCTGTCCTTCAAGATAACTGAAGTTTTCTGGGGCCGGGTTTTTCTCTGCAGTGGCCAGGTAGAGTCCCAGATACATGATATGTAAAAATGTGGGGGACCTACCAAAAGGCCAGAACACTTGGACCAGTTGATCTTAACTGAAGAGGCTGCTTTATAGACCTCTTGGCACGCTTGTGTCCGTTCCAGAACAACTATGTTGACCATGTCATCAGCATAGGCTGACATGACTACCCGCATGTCAGGCTCCAGCATTGCCTGGTGAGACTCTTCCTCAGTAGGCAGAGGAAGGACTTGGTGGCCAGTGTTTATAGGTGCCGTTACAGGGGGGGATCATTGATATATTGCCCAACCAAACCCCAAAGGTATTGTCAGGGACCAAATAATCTTCACCAGAACCTGTGCAAAGGCGTGCAGCATCTTGAGAAAGCCCAACTCATACAGACCTGCGGGGTCTGTATGAGGTATCAGTGATCCACCCTGTCAAATGCCGTCTCCTTATTTCATGCTGGCAGAGTCACCTCTGCCAGCATGGACTTGCGCCTCAGCGAGAGCGCTTTGGCTATGATCTTGTAATCAATGATAAGCAGCGAGACCGTTCGCCAGTTAAAGATTTGGCATGGATCCCCCTTCTTTGGCAGCAGAGACAGTATTGCCCATCGACACAAAAAGGAGCACTGCTAGTAGGAGTGCCACCATCATGGATGAAAAATTGTGGTCTGAGAACGGCACCTGCCTAGTGACACTGGACTGAGATCACAACAGACTGTGGTTGGATAGATACAGCATGCCAACTTGCGACCAGGACATCCATTCACCCCACACCTTAATATAGGTGAACTCAGTGGATGCCCCAGGATCTTTTTCTTACCAGATGTCTTCCAGGGAGTTATGGGTGATAATCTCCTGCAGGGTGGATGGGTGTTTCTCTGTACCACACCGGTCCTGAGCCTCGAGGGTGCAGTTTAAATCACTCCCGAGCACCATGCACTCGTCCACGTTGACTGTCTCTATGGATTCAGACAGTCTAGTGAAAGAAATGCATTCTCAAGGCTTCAGTGGCAGGACCATACAAACTCAAGAAATTGAAAGTGCAGTCCTCATGCCGGACCCTGATATGCAAACGACAGCCTGGAACAATAGCTTTATCAAGTAGTAGCTCTGGCTGAAAGGACTCTGAGAACAGGGTCACCACTCCACTAGATGATGACGTGAGGTGGTTGAAGAAGACCCTGCCTTGGCACTCCAAATGCCAACTAGCTTCAGCTTCTGGAGTCGTATGGGTTTCTTGCAGGAAGCTCAGAAATATACCCTCCCTTCCATTAAAAGGAGAGTACCTGGAACCTGTGAAACCCGTCCCTACAGCCACTGACATTAAGCATACCTAGGCACAAAAGCATTGATAGTCAGGAGTTTATTTTGTGCTTCCCACGGGCACTCAGGTTGCTGAACCCTTGTGGGCTCGCAACAAGTGGTAAAACATCAGGCGCAAATGTTGTCAAGGCTCGGCAAGTTTTTGGCCCTTTGGTTGGCTTCATATATTCCACGAGAGAGTGGAGGAGTGAGGCATCCTCCCACCTCTTGAGGGCCAACTGCACCTTCATATTTCTTTACCCATAGGGGGCACTTTTCAGAAACTCAGCTAGTTCCTAGGCGTGGATAATGGACTCCCCATCACTGAGGCCCCACTCTCCGGGCTCCTCTTAGCTGAGGATCTCAAAACTCCCACCCTTCACTGCAGAAGTAAATCTCCTCAGCCTTTTGATGCCCTGCCCCACTTTGGTGTTTTCAAGGGTGGCTCCATCATCATACCTCTACTTGTGACCCTGGGGCAGAATGTTCAGGTGTAGCTTGTGGTGGTTGGGTAGAAGTAGTGACCCCCTGAGTGACTTTTGGGGCCACAGAGGCAATACTTTCACCACTTCTTATATCACCACCTGGGCAGATTGGATATGCAGAGATCTGCAGCACTCTTGGGAGGGATCTCCTCAGCAAGCACCACATAAAGGAGGGTCCAGCCCAGCATGCACCTCCTGCAGAGTGCCCAATTGAGACTCCCCACTGAGAGGGCTCACCTCAGATGCCTTCCGATTTGGCGCGCTCTCCACAACACCTACCTCATATCCTCTTCCCCCGCTCATCCCTCATACCCCCAACCAGCCCCTTATTCCCACTCCCAGAGACATCTATGGTGGTCAGTCTTACTTCATCCCCTACTCCGGTGATATGAGTTGGGGAATTGCCCCAGGTGTGCCATCTATAGGTAGCACAACCGGAGGGGGATCTTGATTAACCCTGAGTCGTCGAGGACAGCTGCATCTAGTGTGGTAGATGTACAAAACACAAATCACAGGGGACTATTTTCCAATTAAGAAGAGTAGTGGAAGGGCACCCAGCTGTGGATGAACAAATACGACACCCTTAGGCACTTACCTGGTGCCGCCCTCCTCCTTCAGCATCATTTAATGCCACGGCAACATGGCCAAAGCAGCCGCCCTTACGCAATAGGCCTTTGCCACCAAGGCATGCTCAATCGGCGCTTGCCGGGTGCGCATGCACGATTGAGTCTTGATGGCCATACATGCGTGAGCAGCACTTGGCAGCTGTGTATGCACATGCACGTTCAGCAAGTGCTGATCTTTTATGCACATGAGGGGGTAGCATGTGCCAATTGCGCAATGTGCGGCCTGCAAGTACCGATCGTGCATGCATGGCTGGCAACTGCTGATCACACATGCACACGAGGGGGCAGCAAGCGCCGATGTATGCTGCCTCAAAATTTTGCCACCCAAATTTGCCACTGAGGGCACCCAACATCCATGTCCAGGGCCTCATTCTGTATAGCACTGGCCTCCCACCCATGAAACCTGGGCTACCTGCCTTTCCCCTCAAACTACTTCCAGATCCTCTGACCCTACGGACTCATCTCCTTGGGGATCTGGGGTGTGGTTCAGCCCAGGCTGGCTGACCTCAATCAGTGGGCTGGACAAGACCACCCAGTGTGGAACAAACACCTTTTTCTGCTTAGGAGTCATTAGAGGGTGAACTTAGTTAACCATCCTCGTCCTTATCCACTATCCTATGGGTTTTAAACTTCCTCTTCCTGTGGGGAGATTCCTCAGGCGAGGATGCCACTTTCTCCCCAGTGGGAGTTTCATCCCTCTCCCCTGAACTCTGTATGGTGTTTATATAGGGGTAGGGTGTGCATGGGAGAGACAGCAACAAAAGAGGTTTGCATTTTTGTTCTCCTCTTTTTTGGTGGGGTTGCACCCCAGTAACTGCCAAAGCAAGGGCAGCGACCTCTCCTATGGCCTCAGGAGGACAAGAGCCCTTGAGGGCCCCGCTGTGTTCTCGGGCTCAGTGTTTGGCTCAATAAATGAGTTAGTTATTTCAAATCCGTTTGTGCCCTGTGTTCCTTCAGCTACTCGGGCTCAGTGGGACAGAGTGTTTTGGCAGAGGGAGGAATGGGTGCAGGAAGTGGGGTAGATGTTATATTCCCTTTGGGGCAGCTCGTGCTAGTGTGCCCTAACTCCTTGTACAGATAGCATTTAACCTCCTCCATGCCAAAGTACACCCTGTATACAATACCCTCGTATTGGACCCCAATGGAGCCCTCCACAGACACTGGGGTCCTTGACAGCAGCAGTTGCACCTGCTGCCTAAATGAGAGCACGTACCTCAGCGCCCTATCCCTGAAACCTAACAGTATTTTTGTAATGGGAGACTTGATGTCTCCCAGGTCTTGCAGGTGCGGGCACATGAGGCAGTCTAGGAGGAAGGAGGGCACATTTGACAGTATGATACTTATGCCCTACTCTTCCAGGGGTTCAATGAGGATATAGGTCCCCCCAACAGCAATGCCCCTCTGCACCAAGGTATGTGTGGCAGCCAGCACACAGAGGAAGAATACATCCATCCTGTACATCTTACTGGCTTCCACCACGGTAAAGGGGCCAACTACTTCAGCCACAACCCTCACATAAGCCTCAATGCCCTGGCTAGGTGATATAGGGCACCTCACCCCATGCTCCCTGCTTAGGTTAGTTGGGGCCCCAGTGTTGTTGTTGTTGCTGGGGTTAGTGGCTACAGCTGCCACCTGTGCCCATAAAGTAGCTGGGGCTGCAGGGGTTAGGCTAGCAACAGGAGCTGGTGGAGGTGATGCCAGGGCACTGGATGTACTAGGCTGAGATCTGTGTTTATGGTTGGTGCTCCTGGAGCAAGAGGGTTTAGGGGTCAGAGGCCCGGGTTCAGTCCCCTGGGCCCTACTATCCCTCCTCCCCTTAGGCATGATATTATACGCTGTATGTCAGGGGAGTTGGTAGTGCCTACGTTGAGAGGCGCAAAGAGCAGCTGTCCCTTTAAGAACTAATTAAGGGCGTTCTTCTAAGGGAGGAAAGCAGGCAGTTTGTTTTTTTAAACCTGCAGTTTTTTATCCCCCTCCCTTGTTAATTTCTCTTTCCTCAGAAGTAGTGTGGCACAGATCTCATTTTTTTTAATAGAGCTCCCAAATCAAATAAAGAAAAATAACTCAACTTAAAATAAGGTGATTAAAAACAAACAGCTTGTGGTGGGGGAGAGAATAGGGTATTTAGGCTGCAGTTACCAGCCCAGTGAGAGTAGGGCTGTGTTGAGTTGAATGACTGCAACCTCTGGGGGGAAACAAAAAACAGGTAGTAGGGCTGTGTTGAGTTGAATGACTGCAACCTCTGGGGGGAAACAAAAAACAGGTTTAAACCATCAAAACCGATTGAAATGCTGTGGCTGGACCTTAAGAGAGCTGTGCATAAACAAATGCCCACAAACCTCAATGAACTGAAGCAACGTTGTAAAGAAGAGTGGGCCAAAATTCCTCCACAACGATGTGAGAGACTGATATAGTCATGCAGAAAACGATTACTTGAAGTTATTGCTGCTAAAGGTGATTCTACAAGCTATTGAATCATAAGGTATACTTAGTTTTTCACACATAGCTTCTCCATTTTGGCTTTATTTTTGTTAAATAAATCATGACACAGTGTAATATGGCATGTGTTGTTGTTCATCTGAGGTTGTATTCACCTAATTTTAAGACCTGCTAAGGAACAGATGATTGTTATTATGTCCTGATATGTAAAACCATGGAATTCAAAGATGGTGTACTTTCTTTTTCACACAACTGTATGTCCCCTCAAAACCCCCTCCAAATAGATTAGAGAGACATGCCAGTGCTGAAAAATGAACATACAGTACTGCGGTATCATGGGAGATATGCTAATGTCTATACAAAGTATATTTAAGGAATCACACATCTTAAAATATATCCCTAAGGCCAATCCATTTAAATACCCTTGTGATGAAGGGGATACCAGTGTGAGACCCAACAGGATTAGAACCCCCAACTTCTGCTATTCAGGGCAGCAACTCTAGCTGTGAACTTAACCATGTGCTGGGAAGCTCGTCTGTCACGTGTCACAGGTGTGCTTATTTTTATGCACTAGGAACATTGATCTGGCAACCACAAAGTGGTCCTCATCCTCCTCTCCCACCACCACACAAAAACCCTATTTCAAGCTCTGGATGGAAATCACAATTACGAACTCGCCACCTACAAAATAAGAGTGTTTAAGATGCGATGTGTATATTGTAGCTACCTACTGTAAATATCAGTTACTGACAAAAAATGTGCATTTCTACCTTTTTTGAGCTACCGCTCAGCCTGGCCGAGGAAGAGTGATAATGATCGTTAAAAAGCCTTTTACAAGCGACTTTGACATGTTATTGAAGCTTTCTGAATAGCTACACAAGCATAATCGCTTCATAAGTGATTTAACGCTTCTTAAGTGCACTTATCAAAGCTACCTGAATAGGCCCCATAGGCTACTTCATTCAATGGCAGTCCTTAAAACTAAAAGTATTAAGTCTAGGATTTTTAAAGTATAATTATTTTTGTAAAGGAATTACTGTAGTATTTGTAATTAGCCACTCTCTCCTGCTATGCTTTTAGATCAAATGATGCCTGATTTTGTTTAATTACCTTTTTTGTTGTACAGTAATAGATGTCTATTTGAATGTTTGTGATTTTAGACTTGCAAAACTAATTTTAAACCCCTACTATTTATCAGAGGGCAATGCACTTGTACTAATTCCTAAACAATATGTTTACTTTGAATATTTTTCATTAGTAATAATACAACTAATGTTATATGAATCTTTGAAGTAGTACCATACTAATTTTCAAACATTTACAAACATCCCTTATTTCCCTTTGCATCTAAATCCCATATTTTATTAGCAATGTAACTATAAATATAGGATGCGTATCTCACCCAAATACAATTGACCAAAGTTGAACTCAACCTAATCTATTATGGTATGTAATTATAAAATACTCCTGGGTTTTTCTGTTTTGCAGACATTTTCATAGCAAATATTTTGCTGCTTTATAACTTTGACCTGTGAACTGTAATTTGGAATCACTAAAATACAACAAAGAGATTTGGGACTCTATTTGTTCTCAATTTCTAAAAACTTCATTTACATAAACGAGGAGCAGCTGAGACAAGACACTCACTGAATTGACGAGCTACTGCAACATTTTATTGTCGTAGGCGCCTTAGAGGATATAAATATTATTTTCTACCCATTTCTTCAACGTAATTAGAGCACCATTTGTAATGCTGGGGTTATCTTGATTTTATGAACACTTAGGTAAAGAGTTTTTGTGCCAACTAAATATCATTATTCTATTTGTTAAAAGGGAGATTTTTTTTAAATACACTACCCAAAAGTAGTTTCTCTTTTCAAATGTTGGCATCTAAGAAATTGTAAATTATGTCTTGACACCCTAGGAGATTAAATGCTTTGTCTATTTTGCTGCCTTTCTAGGAAGACTTCTATTACTTACTCAAAATCAACACAAAGCTTAATTTGCAAGCACCCTGCCATCTTTTTAGAGACTTTGCAAGAGCTTTTTGTCTAATGCTAATCTGCAGTATATTTCATTTTACCATTAACATTGCCTTGAGACAGCAGTCTACCTCAATAAGTATAAAGTACATGACATGCAATACTATAATTATAGTGTCTGGGAGCTCTAGTGACCCATTAAAATTGATTTGTATAGTAAGTAGAGATTCTAAGGACAGAAGCAGGTGAGACCTAAATGCCAGCCTGCAGGGATCATTCATTGGCAGTATATGCACTACAAAAAGCATAATCCAAAAAGGAAAAATCAATAAGAAAGTACAAACTTGCAACTGCCTGAACTATAAAAAAAAAGTGATTGTTCTAGCAAGAATACATTTTTTGTAGTCTTTTAGCAATAATATATTTTGTCTTATTACCAAATAATGACTCTATGAAGCATTAGAATGAAAGATTAACGATAGCAGAGCATTGCATATTAATGTAAAAAGTATTCAAATCTCAATTTAGATTTAAACATTATGAAAACTGCTACATATTACTTACAAATAATCATGGATTGGAGCTCTTTGAGAAACTTTGCCACAATACTGTAATTATGGTAACACAATGTCAATTCTACTACAGGTATTATTCCAATGTCCAGACAACTTCTAATTGTATGCTGATTATGTTGAGGTTTAACTTTGGTATATGTTTACAGACTTTAACACACCTTTCTACAATGGTAATCTAAAAAAAAATAAACATAGAAGTCATTTTGACTAAACTGTGCTACTCTATAAGACATCTTTCAGCATGATTTAGTAAATATGGCCATCTATAGCACATTCGGTTAAATGGAGGCCTAAGGTTTCTAAGTAATTATGACCATCATCATTTTTATTTCTTTGAAACCTAAGTAAATCTTTGTATTCATTGGGAACCCTGAATATTCAATCTCCTCACTCATTTAACTAGTCCCTGACAGTGGTATGATATTGCCCACCCCCCTCTATCAGAGGTAAGAGCTGGAGGCATAAGGAAAGAGCACTTTGACTACGAATGAGAAGTATAGGTCCACCTCAATACACATTAAAAGCCTTCAAACGGTTCAGGTCACCATGTTGTCAATTTAATATAAAATATGGTACAATGAAAGATTGCATCTTTAATAAACGAGTAGGTAAACATAATACAATAAGAACGTCAACAGGAAAAGTTGCTAAATAATATGTCGTGAAGAATGCATTTTCAGTTTTGGGAGTAGTGGGACCACTGTCCAAAACATTTGCGAATAAAATGGCACAGTTCACCCAACATTTTTCTTTAGTGGTCACATGAACCTGAAATGCAAGGTCACATGAGCAATGTAATAGCATTTGGTGAAAAAAGGCAAAAAGTTAAATTTCAGAACAAAACGTTATGTTTTTTTTCATTAAAAGGCCTCAGGGAAATTTTCACAAAAGTTGGAAAATGTACTCAAAATGTGCTAATAATTTTGCGAACTACATTGGGACCAGTTTGCACATCTGTGTCCTATGTATTAAACTCCAGGGAAGTTTGTCTTTGGGGGAAAAAAGTGTTTTGCTTGTACCTGCATCAAGTTTAAGTAACTACATTAAATAAATAATGGTATTACATTTACAAATAATTAGCAGCTAATCTGAGGGAGAAATGAGAGTCCCAGATATACTTTTTTTTTTATACACAGCCTTGTTGATTGGGAACATTTATTTAAGCTTCAGATGCTCAGTGGTTACTTTGCGGGATTATTTATAAAAGTGTTTCTGCTGCAAAACTGTGGCTTTTAATGGTCTATGTGTAAACACCAGTTTTTCAGCAAGAGAGACTTAACATACAGTAGCCCTCTTAGATTAATTCAATTCAAACTGTAATTTTGTGTGAAGAGACATGGGGTTAGGAATTGACTCTTACCTTGGGGATTACCTCTTACCACACCAAGACACTTTTTAGTATTGGCACATACTTACAATAGTTCACAGCTGGATGTTATGCGCTTTTTTTCTGAATACTTCCTGAACACCCAAGACCTCCCAGTCCCAGTGGTCTGTTATTCAACTTGCAACCAAAAGACAAAGGGGGCATATAAAGAAAATGCACATTGAATGTTAAGAAACCAAAATTCTACATGTAAATGAATGTCACATTGTGATAGTAATGAAGTATGCATCTCAAACTTTGCTACTGTAGCTCTTCAATATGGTCAGCCTCTCAGTGTTTGCTCAATATTTGTATACTCTCAAACAGGACAGTCAGGGGGATTTCTATCCTCAGTGTCTTCTGAGGAGCAGCATTCAGTTCTGAACGCCATTATGCACTGTAGTTCATTTTCTGGCACGTAAGATAGTAAAGCAACACTGTGTGAGTATGCCGCTTAAAACATGGGGCACTTGCATCAATTGCCAATACGGGTTATCTCAACTGTTCCAGGGTTAACTCCCATTCAAGTTGCCGGAATGGGTGTGATAACCCGTAGTGGCACTTGACTCATGTGTTCTTCTATTAAGCACTTATGCTGATGTTTGGATGACAGTGTTATGTCAAAAAGGCCGAATAGAGTCAGTCTATATTTGTACAGGAACATTTCACCACAACCTACAGATTTAATGGAGAATTTCTTTTTATTTTACAGTAGAATCCACTCTGCCAAGGATAGAAGATCATATGGAAAAACCTACTGAGGGTCTGATACGATACTGTCCAAAAGTCAATATTGTCCAAATTCAAACCAGTGGCAGTTTTCGCTTGGACAATATTGAATGAGCCGTAAACTTAAGTGGAGAAATTGGGTAGGGGCTTCACTGTAAAAATGTAGAATACATTTCCAATTTTCTTACTTTTTGAGAATTGAGTTGAGCAAATTAACAATTTATGAACTGTACTGAAACATCCAACTTTATGTTAGCATTGATGCTAAGGTAGTGGTAATCTTAGCATAAGCAACTGAAGCATTAAGAAAATTAGTGAGTGGCATTGCTCTTCAAAGTGGCATTACCAAGTTTCATTCAACTTTCATTGGGATGTTTTTAAAACTGATGTTCTTGCTTATTGACCCAATTTTACACTAAGAAGATTTTTTAAATAACCACCATAAAGGGCTAGATGAGAAAAAATTAGGGCAAGAACAGTTTTGGATTAATTGATTACATTTGATCCCATATTTCTGCTTTTGTTGACCCAGTATTTCTTTAGTTTAGCAGCTGACAGATTTGAACCCTTTTGCTGTCAAAAAAGTAACTGGATGGAAATACAAAGTACTGTGTATTACAGTGTGAATTGCAATCATTGACTCATAGCTTAAATTCTACATGCTTTGTTGTTTAGATTGACATAACACAACACTGGTGCAAATTGCATCAATTAGCATTTGCATTACTCTTTGTAAGAGGTCCTATTGTTTCCCAGTGTCCCATTGGTATAGTATCTGAATATGGGTAATTCTCCTTTTTACTATTCTCTTAAAACCCTTTCTCCCTCCTCTGGGAGATTATCAATCTATCTTTTGAAGCAGTGGGGTCTTTTACTTTGGTAAATATGATGGTACACTATTTTTTGCACAAGTATTGTACAAGTTCTGCATATAGGAAACTTTAACACACAGTATGGCCTAATAATTAGCAAAAACCTTATTATACATAATGAAAATATTCTATCTTCTACATGCCTTTAAGCATGTAGGCTCCTGGTCTGACCGAAGTTTGACAAATGGATTGAAAACATGTTGTTTAAGGATCTTGGTCTTTCTTTGCCTGACCTACAGTAAAAGAGAGCTTATCGAAGGGAGAGGATTAATGGAGCATAGAGGGTTGTATAGATTAATCACAGGGCAGACCTCCAGGACATAAGGAATTATAATCTGTGGAGGCAGAATTTATAAGGAGCACATTTTAGCTTTATAATTGTAGAATAAAAAGGTTATGTTTAATTGGCATCAAAATGCATTAGAGGTTGTAATATTGGATTCTCAAAGTTATCCATTACAGTTGTTTTTGCATGGTACTTGCAGACTTAAACTGTTGTATAGGGATTTACTATTAGTTCTTGTATATCTTTAGCAAGCGCACAGCAACCTGTTGGGCCATCTGGTCAATTCCCCTCAAACTTGCAATCCTACTGAAATACATTTCTTAAATTGATTACAGCATTTAAACAGGGGAGACCTCCAGTTGCCAAGATACTTACTGGTGTTTTTACTAAAAATGTACATGGTCAACTCATTGGCTCAGAGGACCTGTGAGAATTTGTGGCCATTTTGTTTCCCCTGACAGAAGCAAGGAGACCAGTAACTACAGAAGTAAGAATCTCAGGAACTGGGGTTCTAATAGCTACAAATAATACAGTTATCCAGAGACCCCCCACAGTTAAAATGCTATAGAAGTGATTGCTGCTTTGAGTTAGAAATTAAAGGTCAGCAGAACTACATTGTGAATCAAGTACATTTTCTCCAGAATATTACGCTGTAAAGTACTTGACCAAGTTGTGATAGGTTACCGAAATGTGCTGAGATTTTCCTCAGGCATGCTATGAAAGGTCACTGTGGCTCATATTATATGTATGGGGGATACATAATTACATCAATTTCTGGGAATCTCATCTTATCTATTTTAAGATTAGATTATATAAGTTAGTGCAATGTACCTACTGTTGCGGCCCCTTTTATCCTCCTACATCCCCGAATTTTTTCGGGGATGTTTTCCGTATGTCACGCACTTTGCCGCGTTCAGCCGCATTCATGGCTAGACAGGGCTAATAGCACTAAACAATGAAACCACCCGCGGCGCCTAAAACGGCCGGAACATGCCGCATCTGCCCGCGGTTTTAAAAATCGCGTTGAAACGGCCGCACAAGGTTGAAGGCGGCCGCCACTGTGCAGTATATAATGTTTGTGGTTGTGGGAATATTGCAAATGTTTGAAATTTAAATAAATTAAGAGGGGCATTAACGATGTGTCTGATACTTTAAAGTAAGCTACTAGTAATGAAATGTTATTTAGCATTTGTTGACTAAAGTGTAACAATAATTATAATGACCAGACTAGAACAGAACAAAGTTCCATAGATCGGTGCTATCAAAACTTGGTTACAGACACAAATCAGTATCAACACTGATGCGAAGACATAACATATATATATATGAACTTGCTTGAAGAAGGAATAATCATGGCAGCATGATGTGTGGAGATTAATGAAATAAAGCAGGTGTCATGCTCACAATAAAGAGAGGTACATATAAACAATGTCCTGGTAGATAATGCAGATGACTACTGTATATAAAAGACAGCACTCCGGTTTTCTTCCTATTATGGACTACCTCCCTGGAGCTTATACATCCTGCAATATCAAACAGAAAATCCTCCCATAGTAATAACCAGCATGTGGTAAGGGAATGATATTACTCACAGACTATTGCCGTCCTTCCTGTCATGGCGTGCCTCATGTGTTATGGGGAAGCAGAAATTCGGTAGAAAAAATGGAGCACAGCAGCAAAAAGTGAAGGGGCAACAATTAGAAACTAAAAAAATATTTATTGAAAAGGTAACAACATGGCACAAACAACATACTCTAACGCGTTTCACGAAGCGCTACCACAAGAGTGAAACGCGTTAGAGTACGTTTTTTGTGCCATGCTGTTACCTTTTCAATAAATATTTTTTAGTCTCTAATTGTAGCCCCTTCAACTTTTTGCTACTGTGCTCCATTTTTTCTACCGAATTATAATGACCAATCACTTTAATGCAAGTTAATAATTAATAATTGCTATAAAACTTTAGTGACTGGACCCCAGAAATTTTTTTTTTTATAAAACTGTGTGTCATTGTGGAAGGATTAGGTTTAACCCAAATTATGAACTAGAAACTAGTGCTAAGCGCTAATTATAACAAATATAGATATAAGATTAAATATAACAGTAAAACAGGGGCAAAAAAACATTTAAAGTGTGGGTGAAGGGTTAATACAGGAGTGATCCAGAGGTTCCCCAGCTGCAGCCTGAGTAAAATCCATAACATCACACGGAGCGTTCGGTCTGTGTATGCAACCGGCGAGGAGAGGCAAGAGCTCGGAGCAGCACGTCTGCAGCCCAACAGGCAGACCAGTCGGGATCCAGCACATACTGTACTGTACACCACCACACTTTGCTTACCTGCTCATGGCCTAGCAAATTGTTGTGAGTAGGATTTCAATTTTAACCCATTAAAGTAAAGCCAAGCAGAATTTTGGCAATTAATTCTTGTTCTTTGATTTTTGAGTTAGTCAATTGATCCTGTTTTTATTTTTATATTAAAATATTTTTTGTACCACTACCTGCAAGTCTATTTCTGGTTGCACCAGTGAGTCCCCCACTATTATAGATTTGCAGTGGTATCGCCTTAGGAGTTTACTCACCTATCCAAGCTTCCAATTTGCCAATGATCATATCCTTCTGATCCACCCAAATTGTGGTACATATTTAAATCTAATCCCTGAGGTAATACACTATGGTTGTGTTCTTGTTTATTCCCTTCTTTATATATTCATTCCAACGATCCATGGAGAAGAATCACACAGCAAAGCAGATCAAGATTTCCCAGATTGCCAGCTGATGGGTTTAATTCTATTTACACATTTGGTGACATTATTTTTTGCCTAGGTTCCATAAGAGTCATTTTTTTCCAGCACATTAAACTAAATTATAATAAATATACATGAAACACAAAAGACATATCACACCGCTCACTAATTTTAGATAGATACATTTTTAAATATTTTGCTTAAATCTAATTATGTCATAAATGGGTGCTACCTATGTACAATAGTTAATAGTATTAACAATTGAGTGAAGATTGTGACGCATCACAAGATCACTCACAGAGTGTACATTTGTGGTGCACACCACACTAAATGTTTTTTTACATTTTAGTGAATATATAAAGTGAAACACAAAGGTGATAAAGTGAAAAATAAAATGTAATTTAAAACTGACACGTGGTATTGATGTAGCTGATTCCTGCTCAATTGTATGTAGGTAATGATTGTGTATAAGTTAATTAGCTTGATTGCTAGATTTCAGAGTTATTAACTGTATGCAATACTCTTGATTTATCAACTTGAGCAGGAGGATAGGTTAACACTATATTCTATATAGTATTGTGTAATCACACAATCATTACCTACATACAATTGAGCAGGAATCAGCTACATCAATACCACGTGTCAGTTTTAAATTACATTTTATTTTTCACTTTATCACCTTTGTGTTTCACTTTATATATTCACAAAAAATTAAAAAACATTTAGTGTTGTGTGCACCACAAATGTACACTCTGTGAGTGATCTTGTGATGCGTCACCATCTTCACTCAATTGTTAATAATAAATATACACCCTGATAAAGTCACCTGAGGATCCACGTTACAGACGGTACATTGCTGGTAGCTAAGACTTGGATCAGTCTTATGCTCAGCTGTTTCAGTTGTTTCCCTATCGAATGATTTACATAACTACATTGTAGCTATTCATTACTGCAGGAACGTCTTGCTACAATCACGTACACTTGTCAGCAGTCAATCTGTATGGAACCTGAGGCAACAGAGTAACGGGCACACAGTTGTTCATGCGGTGGACTCAAGGCTAATTATTCATCTGTCTTTAATATTCTCTACCCTGTAGAATCTACAGTATGAGCAACTGATGTCTCCAAGTTCTCTCCCTGCTAAGGCTGTCAGTGATCTAAGTGGAGTAGATGATGGCATGTCTGATTTTCAACACAGCATATGACCCTCCACAATTACATTTGTCTACACTTTCTTCAAACACAGTGTTGCGGAACATATTTGGATTGAAGTCCTTCCTTATATACTGTATGGTGACTATATCTGGTCTTTTTATCCCTCTGATTTTCCTTGTCGTCACCCCCTCCCCACCCTTCGCTTACATTATTTCAATGCATTTTAACACATTTCTTTGTATATTGGTTAATCATGCCCACTATATATATATATATATATATATATATATATATATATATATATATATATATATATATTATATATGGGCATGATGAAGCCCCTGTACAAATGAATGGGTGAAGGGTGGGGGTAGTTGCCTGGGGAGGGTGGTTAGGTAGGGTGGGTTAACCCCTTAATTACTATAGCGGTTACTAACCGCTAAGGTGATTAATGGGCTAGGGCACATTAGAATGTATTTGCTATGTATTTCTCTGGCAACAGAGGAGAGGGACCTGCAGAGGACACACATCATATTGCTGTGGTAAGTAGAACTGTATTTATTTAAGTTATTTATGCTGTTTATGTGTTTAATAATGGGCAAATAATGTATTATCCATATCTGGATATTAGTTATTTTGCCCATTACTGTACTGCATGTGTTTGGTGGTGGTGAGGGTGGGGGGGTTGATTTATTTAAATGTAGGCCATGGTTTTTTTTTACATACAGGATTTGTACCTTAGGTCTGCAAGGACCTATGTAGACCAGCTGAGGCCCCAAAGACTCCCACGGGTACCACCTGCGGACCCACGGGGGACAACTGCGGGGAAGAACCGGGGACCCCACCGCTGTGGGGGCCCCCGCGGACCTGCAAGGACCACTCGAGGGCCCCAGACCCCTGTGAGAACCACCCAAGGGCCCCAAGACACCTGTGGGGATGACCCAGGGACCCCAAGACACCCATGGGCCCACCCGTGGACCCCATTGTGGCCCACAGTGACCTGCAGAGACCACCTGGAGGCCCACGGCGCCTAGCGGGGACCACCCGGAGACCCCCAGACACCTGTGTCAACCCCTTTGGTGCACTGTGGGGCCTGCGGACACCCGTCGGGACCACCAGGGACTACCGTAGGCCTGGGGTATTAAGCCTGTATGTAAAAAAATAAATCATGTTTTTATGGGGGGCACAAGGGGTGGGTGGGTGGGTTTTGTATTGTTTATTAAATATGGTAATGTTTATTGTGGGGCCTAGGAGGTGGGTAGTGGGGCTGTTCTGTGTAGTGTCTTTATTGTGGGTAGTGGGGGGAGTGAAGGGGGTATTGTCCCAAAGGGTGGGTGGGTAGGCCTCCCTGGTGGGTAGTGGGTGAGGGTGGTTAGGCCTCACAGGTGGGTAGTGGGGGAGGGTGGTTAGGCCTCCTGGGTTGATAGTGGGGGAGGGTGGTTTAACCCCTTAATTACTCTAGCAGTTACTAACCGCTAAGGTGATTAAGGGGTTAGGGGACATTAGGTTGGCTCTTTTTAATCTTCTGTATTTTTTGCAGCACCGGAGGGCAGGGAAGGGGTGGGGATGAGGACGGCCTTCATCTTTGGTGCCTGGCAGGGGTGAGTGCAAGATGTATTTATTTTATTTATTCTGCTTATTGTATTAGATAAGGGAAAATGCATTATTATCCATATGTGGATAATAGTAATTTTGAACATTACTATACTGTATGTGTGAAAGAATTTGCCCTGCCAATTGCAAAAGGGCTGAAGGCCTTTGTGACTGGATACACACACAGCGCTGCACCCTGCAGTCTTCCCGGGAAGCTTTGGAACCACGCCCTGGCACTGTTGATCTCGATCTGGTGGAACTTACCAGCCCGGGAAATAAATGAAACGATACACATGCAGTGTTTTGAAATCCTTCATCTCAGTTTATTAAGCATAAGGTAAATATATTTATACAGAACAAAGAAAACATTGGTTAGAGGCGTAACTTAGCTTAGAGGCGCGATTTAGGGGCAAGACATGTTAGTGGAGTGATATTGGGGCGTAAGTCTCCCAGGACAGGCACTGTAACTTTCTCACTGCCTACGTTATCTACAACCTTGGTTTCCATGGCAGCTATGTGGGGTGATTCGGCTTCCCAGGGAACTAGCCTCCTACTACTGATTAAAAGAGTAAAAAGCTGACTATATGAGAAAATATATTTTAGCTAACAATTGCAGACAAAATGGAAGGTATAATACAAATGCAGCTTCTGGCCTTCTCTACTGTCCCTAACAATTTGTTAGGGGGTGGGGGGGCGGTGTATTTATTTTAAAGTATTTATGTGTTTTTTTTATTTTGGAGGGGGGGGCACATAACCTGCGGAACCACCCGAGGGCCACCGCCGGCCTGTAGTATAATTCCTGTGCATAAAAATAAATAAATATATGTACTGTATGTTAGGCGGGTATAGAGGTTGTTGGGGGCACAGGGGGTGGGTGTGTTGTATATTGAAATGTCTATTGGGGGCAATTCTCCCCAATAAACATGCTATTATACCTTAACCCCTTCATTGCCTTAGAGAATAGCCGCTGTAAGAGCTGCGCACAGAGATAGAGTTCTGTCTGTGCAGTTTTTACAGATCACATGGGCAGAACTTCAAATTAGAAGATCACAAGGGCAGAACTTAGAAAAACGCTGAGATAAGGGCACTGCTATCCAAAGCAGTATTGGCATTTTCCTACCTCATGGTTTCTCACTTGCTATAATTCTTTCTGAATAACGTGATAATGTGACGTGCTCATCTCAAATCAGGAGGCGGACCCGCAGGGCTGAGGTAGGGATACAAATAAACTGACCACAACCCAGGGACGGAGTCCTGTAAGAGTATTCGTAGTTGGTATGGAAGCTGGGGTCAGGGCTGGCGGCGGAGTTGCAAAGTCCAGTGGACAGGCAGAGGTCAGGGCTGGCGGCAGAGGTGCAAAGTTGAGGAGGCAAGCGGAGGGCAGGGCAGGCAGAAGGCAGCGAGGTCGGTGTCTGGCTGTTGAAGGCTGTTTCAAGAGGATATTTTTCATAGCCAGTCAGACCTGATCTCCCACTAGAAATGGAGGTGGTGGTCATTGACGTTTATCCACCTGTTTTTTTTGCTGGAGAGTGGCTTTGGTCAGATTGACCTGGATTTTCTTCCAGAGTAACTGGAGTTCTAAGATTTTGTCATCCACTGCAGGAACTCTGGAGAGGGGACTGCAAAGAGGAAGGGCAGCGGGATGGTACGCGTAGCACAGAAGATTGGGGATTCCAGTGTTGAATCGGGCTTTATGGAATTACGGGAAAACTCGGCCCAAGGGAGCAGATCAACCCAGACGTCCTGTAGCTCAAAAACAAAACAGCAGAGGAATTGCTCTAAGGACTGATAGGTCCTTTCCGTGAGACCATTGGACTGGGATGGTAGGATGAAGAGAAATGTAAGGAGGTACCCATATTTGGCAGAAAGCCTTCCAAAATCTAGAGACAAATCGTGATTCGCGATCCGAGACTATATCTGTCGGGACTTCATGGAGGCAGAATATCTCTTTAATTAAGATCTCCGATAGTTCAGATGCTGTGGGTAGCTTCCAGAGAGGAACAAAATGGGCTTGTCGTGTGAATCGGTCAACCACTATGAGTATGGTAGTCATACCCCTGGAGGGAGGCAACTCCACAATAAAATCCACGGAGAGGTGGGTCCATGGGCGGGTGGGGACGGGTAAGGGTTGGAGTAATCCACTGGGTAACGTCCTTGGCAGCTTCGTTTGAGCGAATATATAACGCAGGCTGCCACAAATTCCTGTACATCTTTGCGGAGCTCTGGCCACCAAAATATTTGTTCGAGGAAATTGCAAGTCTTCCTAACCCCCGGGTGACTAGCCGTCTTGGAGGTATGACCCCATTGCAACACCTAATTTCAGAATTGGGGAGGAACAAATAATTTAGACGAATGTGTGGATGTTGATCTAGGATTCTGTCTGTGTTTGCAAAATCTGTTGCAGAAGTGATGAAGATACAGCAGAGATGATCTGTGTGAGGATTTCTGACAGACGCTTACCCATGCTTCCTCTCGCGCACGCATTCGCGGGACATCTGCAAGCTGTAGTCCTTCCCTGGTGTGCGCAGCACGCATGCGTGCAGCGATTACGTCATCTGTCACTGCGGACAGGCTTCGTCCTCGGATTGCGCCGCATGCTTCCACCGCGCGCTGTGCGCACTTGACGCATGCGCAACGCTCCCAAGCTCCCTGGCAGCAATGGATTATCAGCCATAAGGCTACACCTGCTTTACTAAGCCAGCCTATCACAGACTCCCGTGGAGGCTGCGCCTCCGCTCCACCCCCAGGGGGACTGGCCTGCCTTGCCTATATATGCACAGCTGTGCCACTGGCACTTTGGCTGAGCATAAAGTCACGTTGCACTGTGTTTGCCTCTGCGAACCCTGCTTTGTCCCTGTCCTGTTGTCTTACTCCTAGTGTTGCTCTCCTGTGTACCGACCTGCTTGCCTTTGGACCATCCGCACCTCTGGATTACTGAACTCGCCTCTCTCTGACTCTCCGCCCCTCTCCAACCCTTACCATGGCATTGAACTTTGACTATACTACTCTCTCCAACCCTGACCTCCGGCTGCCAGATCGGATGCGTCCACTTCAAGCACGAAGGGTTTCGGAGAATCTGGATGGATCAGCACGGTTACAGAAGAAAAGGCGGACTTGAGCTTCTCGAAAGCCAGAAGAGACTCAGCGGGTAATATCTTAGGATTCACCCCTTTCTTAGTAAGAGCCATAATGGGTGCAACCACCTTAAAAAAATTCCTGATGAATCGTTGGTAGTAGTTGGCGAACCCAAGAATCGTTGTATTGGTTTGAGACCTAACGGTAAGGCCTAGTCCAGCACTGACGATACTTTCGCACGATCCATCTTGAACCCATGGGAAGAGATGACGTACCCAAGGAAAAAAATCTTCTTCAGTTGGGATTGACAATTCTCGAGCTTGGTGTAGAGGGAGTGGTCCCAAAGTCTTTGGAGAACCAATCTAACCTGTGCCCGATGTTCAGTCAAAGAACAATAAAAGATAAAGATATCAATCAGATATACCACGAGAAATTGGTCCAATAGATCCCAGAAAATCTTGTTGATGAAGTTTTGAAATACGGCCTGTGCGTTGCATAAGCCAAATGGCTTGACTAGATATTCGTAGTGGCCGTCACGGGTATTAAAGTTTTCCACTCATCACCCTCTCTGATCCGGATAAATATGTAGGCTCCTCGAAGATCCAGTTTGGTTAAGATGGTAGCCTTGCGTAAGCGGTCAAAGAGTTCAGGAATGAGGGGTAGTGGATATCGGTTCTTTACGGTGATTTTGTTTAGGCATCTATAGTCGATACATGACCTGAGAGAACCGTCTTTTTTTGGAAACAAAGAACAAACCCGCTCCAGCGGGAGAACTTGATTTGCGAATAAACCCACGCTGAAGGTTCACCGAAGTGTATTCCCGCATAGCCTTGGTTTTTGGTTCCGAAAGGGGATAGGTGCGGCTTCAAGGATTGATGACCTCTGGGAGTATATCGATTGCACAATCATAAGGTCCATGTGGCGGTAATTCCTCTGCCTTTTTTTTGTCGAATACATCAGCAAATTCCCAGTAACAAACTGGAAGGCATGATGCGGAAGTCTAAGTAGGTAGCGGAACCTTGGAGATGGTGTGAAATGCCGGAAGACACGATCCATGGCAATGTTGTACACAGGCTGTCACTTGATTGGTCGCCCAATCAATCTTGGGGTTGTGGTGCCGCAGCCAGGGAAGTCATAGAACCACTAGAGTCGAGGGAGAGCAAATCAAGTAGAATGATATTGACTCTTTGTCAAGTGCCCCAACCGTGACTAGCAAAGGATTAGTCATGAGAGTGATGGTCCGAAGTATCAGAGGTCTTCCATCAATAGCCACTATTGGTAACGGAATCTCCCTAGTATGAAGAGGAAGGGAGTGGAGTTTCACAAATGTGTGGTCTATAAAGTTCCCTGTGGCTCCTGCCTGAATCCACAAAGCCTGAGTGAAAATGGATGCTGGTCCCCAGGAGAGTGAAACTGGCAGGAGGAGCCGTGAAGGTTGTGGTGAAGGAAGAATAAAAGAAATGTCCAGAGAATATTCCTCTATCTTCACTGGGCATTGGGATTTTCCTGATTTAGGACAGTCTGTGACACGGTGACCTTTGAGCCCACAGTACAGGCACAGCCCCCTGACACGTCTCCAAGTTCTCTCCTGCTCAGATAATTTGGTATCACTAGTTGCATCGGTTCCTCTTTGTAACACTTGCGCTAAACACAAACAAGGCGGCACCCCGATACTGAGGTTGGAAAGTACAAGACTGCGCACCCACAGCAGCGGGAGCACGCCTGGAGGGTTGATAGTCAGCGTAGCCATTCTGGGTTGGAGAGAGTGGGTTAGTATGCCAAAGTCCGGGGGCGAAGCCAGTGGGGTGGTCAGTGTCCGTTGTGCCATGGTCTAGGGTAGGAGCCAGGAGAGTGGTAGATTGTCCATAAGCCAAGGTCTGGGATGGAGAGGTGCGGGTAGTCTTGTACAAGCCGGGGTATTTTTCCAGAAGAGGTCCAATAGTCATGCAGGGTCTTTATCCAGAGGGTGTCCTATAGTCAAGCCAGGTCGGTACACAGGAAAGCAACAGAGAACACAGAAAGGCACAAGCAAAGCAAGGCAAGCCAAAACAAATGCAGGTCACAAGAGTTATGCTCAGCAATCAGGAAGTGAATGTGAAAGTCTTAAGTAGCACACAGGAACCAAGGAGTCTGGGGACGGAACAGAGGTGCGGCCTCCGCAGAATTCAGGATAGGCTGCAGGAGACAAGGGGCACTCAGGATACTTGCCACGCAGCTGGGGGCGGTGCACAGCATCACGTGAGCGTGCCACACACGAGAGAAGCGCGGCGCATCTGGGGAATGGAGCTAGACTCCGTGGCACAGATAGAAGAGCTGCGCATGTGAGCGCTCTGTAAAAAGAGCGGGGATGGGGGGCGTGCCGATTACGTCATCCGTAGCAGTCGGGTAAGAGGAGAGCTCCGGAGACCCGCTCACATAACCGGCTAAATAGACACTTTCATCCGGCGAAAAAAACATCCAAAAGTGCCCTCCCCAACCGCTGACGCACCAGCCATGTCCCAGAAGGGGAAAAATCAGGCCGCGCAGGGAGTTACTAAGTACTTTGCTCCCGCGCGGCTAAGCTCCAACACGGGAGCAAGGAAGCAAGATGGCGGCTCCCAGCCAGGTGTACGAGGAGCCAAGTCTGGGCCGCCTGACCCTGAGAGGGCTGAAAGACCGGGGTGCAGCCTTCCCTCGGATGAGGGAATCACCAAATCCTACCTGGAGGAACTACATGGTAAGCTATACAGATCCCTGCAGGCTGACCTTAAAGACGCGGTAACAAAAATAAAACAGGACATTCAGGGCCTGACAGAGAGGACCACAACTCTAGAGAGCAGACTTGAAGAGGCCCTCAGACACCAATCTGACGCCGATGAGGAAATAATCCGGCTGGGCAATGAAGTCCTCTCGCTGAAAGACGGATTAGAGGACCAGGAGAACCGGGACCGCCGCCAGAATTTAAGAATCCGCGGCATCCCTGAAGCGGTCCTGCCTGGTCAGCTCAAAGAGTACCTGACGGACCTATTCACTACAATTTGGAATGACTTGGATCAACGTGATCTCGAAAGAGACCGCGCCCACCTGGCGCTGGGCCCGAGATCGGACGATACCAACCGCCGCCGAGACGTAATAATCCGGCTTCACAGTTACTCGACTAAGGAAAAAATCATCGGGGCCTGTCGAGAGCGGGACAATATCTAATTCCGCGAGGAATCGCTCCAAGTATATAATGACTTATCAAAGCTGACAATGAACCGTCGACAAGAATTGTGCCCTCTCACTCTTCTCCTACGAGAGAAAGGCATCAAATACAAATGGGGCTTCCCTTTTAAGCTCATTGTTAATAACAAAGGGAAATACGTTACACTCCGACACCCCGACGACATGGAACACTTGGCAAAGGCCCTCGGCTTGTCCCTCGAGAGACCACGAGCTCCTGACCCAGACCGAGACCATCCCCGTGATACGGAAGATCTACCGGTAAGAGCCTCAATACGACTTGCGGGCCAGAGACAGACACGGGATAAATGAGAATTTCCCAAAGACAGTTACCACCAGGGAGGATCCCATGAGGATACAAACACCTCTGAAAACCAAGGTGACTGAGATCCGAGGGACTTCACTCCGCCCGCCCGCTGGACGGTGTCCCCACTCTACTCTACGAGGCTGCCAACGCAGAGACTTCTCGACTGCCCGTTACACTCATACCGAACAACACCTTGACCAACGGGATCATCGGCAGCGGCCTACTAGACGCTCCCAGATCCTGACATAAAGAAGTCCTGAGCTGCCTGCATCTCAACACCCACACCTTGCTCCCTCTCAACCCCCTCGATCCCACACACGGAAGGCGGATATGCAGTTGCAGAGAGCGCAGAAGGCCAAAAAAAGGACAATGGCCTGCCGTTAGAGCAGACAATGCTGGCCCCTGGACCGACCTGCTTGGGTCCAGTGGCCTTCTCAGAGACACTCGAAGGCAACGCCTATCCTGACGGGTCTGTAAAGGATAGTTGTGAGAAAAAGTTTATGTTTTCCATATATATATGTATACATTTATTAGATTAGTATATGTTACACCATTTTAGATAGATAAGTTATACTTAGTGATGTAGAACAGAATCTGCTATAATAGTGGAAGAGGGCAATAGTAACATAATCAAGATATAACCCGCGGTACCCCCCCTCTCTCTCCCCCCCTCCCCTCCCTCCCTCCCTCCCCCTCCCCCCTCTCCTCCCCCTCCCCTTCCTCCCCCCTCCCCCCCTCCCTAAAAACCAACAACGGAGCAGAGTACCACAAAGAAAAGATTAGTATATGTTACACCCTTTTAGATAGATAAGTTATACTTAGTGATGTAATTAACCCTGGACTCCCCCTTCCCCCCCCTTTCCCCCCTTCCCTCTCAACTCCCTCCCCCCCCCGAATTGAACAGTGCAACAGTAGGATTATTGTGTGAAAAATAAATGATACCTGTGAAAGTCCTTTCAATTAAAGAAGGCCCAAGGACGCAACAGGACATTCACAACTATAGTGTATAATAACAAATTGATGCAATTCCCGTACTGTATGTGATATAATCTCAAGCAAATTGTATTTCTGGTTCCCCCTGTCCCCATCCTCCTCTCCCCACCCCTCCTCTTACTGAATCTCATCTGTCCTTTGCCTGCGAATTAGGGACACTCCGTCAATAGAGTTCAAGTAGGACCAGGAAAACACTGAACCTGAACGGCTCAAAACCGATCCCCCTCCCCCTCCCCATACACTCCCCAACTCCCCATACACTCCCCAACTCACCCACCGTCCTCGCCTCTCCCCTCTCAAAACAGCTCCTGCCCCATACCCCAAAAAACGGGAAGCCTTCCCCTTTAGACTAAACTCATGGTTACAGAATAGGGAGAAACTCAGAGACAGATAAATAAAACCCTACTTCCTTCCCTATCCGCCCTCCACAGATGAACACAAATGCCAAAACCACGACAATCACGCAAAAAAAAGACACGGATGAAAAATTTGGGACACTTATAGGGTCTCCACCTCGCCCGAACCTGCCGGAGGTCGACATCGGTCTAACCCCCCAAGGGTCTGAAACCCTACTAGCCGGCCTTTAGTTAATACCGGACCTTAACCCTTTAGACCTCTATAGGGTCGATTTTCGTTCTCTCTTTGAACCCGCTGACTCTGTCCCAGCGGGTCCCCTCTCCCCCCCTCTCTCTCTACCCACCCTGGCTAGCCGATTCTAACCTCAGGCTCAAGGAGAAGCACTCTGATTGTCTTTGGACTACGCCTACACTAGGTATAAAACCAAAACCACCTGTCCTTAGTGGGAAAGGACAGACTTTAAGTCTCAATAAGCAATACGGACAAAATGACGCACCAAAGGTCAATTAAAATTGTCTCCCTAAATGTAAATGGTTTGAATAACAACCGGAAACGGAGACTTGCCCTTCAGGAAATAAAAAAGTCAGGAGGGGACATTGTTTTCTTGCAGGAGACGCACTTCACATCTCGCGACACGCCCAAAACATTCCAAAACGCATATCCGATGAGCTATTTCTCATCTTTTAGTAGTAAATGTCGGGGAGTTGCTATTCTGATTCGGCAGGGCACTCCATTTAATCTAACAAAAATAAAGACTGATCCAGAGGGTAGATTTATTGTGGTCTATGGTTCACTTTCGGGATCGGCAATCGCCCTAATTAACCTTTACGCCCCAAATGAGAACCAGACAGATTTTCTAAAAAAAGTTCTGGAAGAAATTGACCCAGCCTACATGGCTTCACTACTCATAGCAGGAGACCTTAACATGGCTCTCAACCCGATTGAAGACAAATCGTCTGCCCCAGGATGTATTCACTCAACCCAACCCCAAAGACTGGGGGAAAAATTTAAAGATATTATGGGAGACTTTTCTTTGGTGGACATTTGGAGAGCACAACACCAGGGACAAAGAGACTTTACTTTTTACTCGGCCCCGCACCAGACCTATTCCCGTATCGACTACTTCCTCGCAACCAAGAACGTCATAGAGGCCGCCGCTAATTCAGACATTGGCCGAATTACATGGTCGGATCATGCTCCCATCACCCTGACCCTATCCATTCCATTTGTCAAAATAGTCTCATATAGCTGGAAACTAAATGACTCTTTACTGTACCACCCCGAGATAGAAAAGGAGGTTAAAAAGTCCCTTAAGGATTACTTCAGAATAAACGCAGGGTCAGTCACATCACCAGCAATCCTGTGGGAAGCCCATAAGGCGACAATCCGAGGAAATCTCATCTCAATAGCCTTCCACAGGAAAAAAGTTAAAACTAAATTAACTAAAGAGCTTACAGAAAAATTATCAAATTAGAGCAGCAGCACAAATCAAATCCTTCTCGGAAAATGTAT
Source organism: Ascaphus truei (assembly GCF_040206685.1). Classification (NCBI taxonomy): domain Eukaryota; kingdom Metazoa; phylum Chordata; class Amphibia; order Anura; family Ascaphidae; genus Ascaphus; species Ascaphus truei. The sequence continues at coordinate 159,019,345 of NC_134487.1, forward strand.
AAATGGCTGATAACTGCTGGAACCGATTTGAAAGAGATTCAATTGGAAAGCATAGAAAAGGCTCTCAAATGGACGGGTCAGAGGTATTATGACAAGGGAAACAAGGCCGACAGACTTCTTGCCAGTAAGTTGCGGGGAGTACAAAAAAGATCACAAATAACGGCGATTAAAAATAGATCTGGTGAAACGATCTATATTGAGAAAAAAATAGCAGAAGAATTTACTAAATTCTACACCAAACTATATAACTTAAGAGCTCACTCTGCTAACCCAAAAAATGACGAACTAACGCCTATAGTAGAATACCTAGACGAATGTACGCTCCCCTCCCTTACGGAGGCGGAAAATGCCACACTAAATGGCATGTGTTTTAAATCAACCTGCATTGACCATTATGGGCAGGTTTTTCTAAATGCTAAAATATCATCGGAAGAATTGAAAGCAGCTGTAAAAGCATCAAAAACCTCCAAAACGCCGGGCCCTGATGGCTTCACAAATGTCTACTAGAAGAAATTCCTACCTATACTGTTCACCCACCTATTGAATTTGTTCAACTCATTTCTAGAAGGTAATCCTATCCCGCCTTCAATGTCAACAGCTAATCTGGCCATAATACATAAAGAGGGGAAGGAGCCAACTCAGTGCGGAAGTTACAGACCAATATCATTACTGAAAAATGATCTGAAATTGTACAGTAAAATATTGGCAAATAGGCTCAACCCCATCTTATATATGTAGACGAGACCGCAATCACCTATATATATATCTCTTATTTAGTGGATATGTTAGGTGCTTAGAGGGTAGAAATAGTTATGTGTTATGTGTAATGTACAGGTTTAGGAATGGATGTATTGGGATATCACATATAAGGTGAGGTGGTCAGATGATATCCCAATACATCCATTCCTAAACCTGTACATTACACATAACACATACTATTTAATTTTCCTTTTAAATCAACCTGCATTGACCATTATGGGCAGGTTTTTCTAATTTAGTAAACACTCCTACACTTCACACAATACCACCATTCACTTGTATCACACAAATGTAGAAGTCAACGTCAGACTAGACATACACTATCACACTATCATAGCCAAATATGCACTGTATTTTGAGTTGTCACGGGTATTACACATACCACACTTTAGTAGAGAATTTGATTTATATTCCTACACTAATACCACCATATTTTGAATAAATAATTCACTATGACTAATAACATACACACACACAAAATGTACATTATTTTCTATCATGAGTCATTTTTGCCCTAAAGACTTTTTTACGCATATCTATACCTTCCAGTAGTATAATTCATTAGATCAATGTGGAATATGAGAGGCTAACATCGGATGCCAGCAAACATTAGGCATAAGTGAATACAGAGATAGAATATACGTTACTACAACTACACAATTAAGTGATGTATATTAGGAGAGACCTAGGCGAATTTACCACTTATACAATCCTACACCTGTATATTACACATACTACATCCTATTGTAGAATCTGTTTAAACTGACCTGCGTTGACCATTTTGGGCAGGTTATATGTATTGCAGGAAACAATCCTACACAATACTATAATTCATTAGATCAATGTGGCATTTGAGAGGTTAACATTGGATGCCAGCAAACATAAGACATAAGTGAATACAGGAATAGAATATACGTTATTACAACAACACTATTAAGTGATGTATATTAGGAGAGACCTAGGCGAATTTACCACTCATACAATCCTACACCTGTATATTACACATACTACATCCTATTGTAGAATCTGTGTTAAACTGACCTGCATTGACCACTTTGGGCAGGTTATATGTATTGCAGGAAACAATCCTACACAATACTACCAATATGAACTGACAATGAACAATAAAATACACACACAGTTTATTATCTTTATTAAACACTCATCAGTTTGGCATTAAGTTGTATTGTAGCGTATCAACAACTCCCAGTAACAAGTTTTGTTAATAGATCCAGTAGGCACAGAAGAGGTTAATTTTAATTTTGGATGCCAGTTGTCCGTCCCACCTCCAGGTTGGACCGGAACGACTGGGTCAGACTCCTCCTATTTAGGGAGGGAGGTGACCCTCTGAGAGTATTTAATGATCATCGTGAGGATCACACTCCAGTCCCTCCTCCCCCTGATGAAGCGTGGTGAACACGTGAAACGTGCGTCGGGAACGTAGGGCGTCACGTCAGTGACATCACTTAGAGTGGCGACATCCTACACCTATGCAGGAGCAGGCTTGTATCGAGCAGAGGCTTTGTTTGTTATTTGCTCCTTTGCTACTTTGTATACCTATGCTTATAACACTGTTGCTATATTAGAGAAAGAGGTCCTTTCTTTGTTACCTTTTAGATAGCCAACTGCGGGTTATTGGATCATTTGCTGCATACCGCACATACATATAGCTACACACAGTGTTAAGCAATAGAAGAACATACAGGGTTAACCACAGCCACAATTTTGCGGGGACATACAAAGATTATTCCTACTGAGTATACCTAGAGATTCAGATATCTCTGATATCTATTGATACTGCTAGCGACACTTACCGTATACAAGTCTGTCTCGGTATAGCTACTATTCTGGATGTAAGGATATGAATGGTTTTGAGTCACTAAGGATACTTACCTTATCCCTTTTATTTACCTATCACATCCAGCCACCACAATATAGGGATTTTTAATACTGCATCTGTGTTTTTAATAGTCTATATAGACGTAATAAAATTTTATTATTTTTGATTTCCACCGTGATTCTGGGATATCTCTCAGTAATTTTGCAGCATATCTGTAGGACCATTGGTTTTTTGTCCACCTTTGATTATAAGTGTTTTGAGTGCTGTATAAAGGGGGAATCTTTCTGATCAAATTCTCTTTGATCAAAACTGTGATCAACCCCATCTTACCCAGACTCATCCACATAGACCAGGTCGGGTTTGTCTCGGGCCGTCAGGCATCGGACAATACCCGGAAAATAATTAATATAGTCGACCATGTCCATATATCAGGCTCAAAGGCAATGCTATTAAGCTTAGATGCAGAGAAGGCATTCGACAGAATAGTCTGGCTCTTTCTAGATCAAACATTGATAACATTTGGCTTCAAAGATTCATTTCTCGAGGGAGTCCGTCTGCCACGGTTAGACTCCCTGGCGGAAGTTCTGAGAGGTTCCACATTAAAAACGGTACACGCCAAGGATGCCCCCTGTCCCCCTCCTTTTTGCCCTCTCGATCGAACCACTAGCGTCCAAAATACGAAATAACCCAAATATTCAGGGCATTCTCATTGGAAAAACGAATTACAAAATATCATTATTCGCTGACGATATCATTCTAACTTTAATTAATCCCCAAACTTCCCTTCCTAACCTTCAAAAGGAACTGACGGATTTTGGAAAGATATCAGGTTACAAAATTAACAGCGACAAATCAGAGGCCCTAAATCTTAGTCTCCCAGACCCCGAAGTAAAACTACTCAAATTAAACTTTAGCTATAGGTGGTGTCCTTCATACGTTAAATATCTGGGAGTTAATGTATCAAGACACCATCAAGCTTTATATTGTGATAACTACCCAGCATTATGGGAAAAGATCAAAAAAGATTTGGATCAGTGGGAAGGTTACCAGATCTCATGGATCGGGAGAATATTTTTCTGTTAAGATGAATATACTCCCAAGAATATTATATTTCTTCCAAACACTCCCGGCTCATGTCCCTGGCACTGATCTAAAAAACATTCAAAATAACCTGTTTCACTTTATTTGGCAGGGTAAAAGACCCAGAATCGCGAGATCGATCCTGTTGGCAGCACAAACCAGAGGAGGCATGGGGGTACCGGATATAAATAAATATTATCAAGCTGCTCAACTAAAGCAGGCAGTAATGTGGAATACAGACCCAGCCCTTTGTTGCTGGGTCCAAATAGAGTCCTATTATGCCAGAATGCCTTCTCTATTAGGCTGTCTCTGGAGCCTGGATAAAGGAAACAAACGTTTCCCATAACCTTAAACTAAAGGCTACGCTACATACGTGGGAAGTCTGGTCTAAATGTAAAACTAAATACGGCCTGTCCTCGCCTAACTCCCAGTTGACGCCCATCCTAAACAACCCAAAATTTCCACCAGGATGTGGATCCAAGCTGTTCAACCACTAAGTGAGAGGGGGTTGGGACGATTGCCGATCTTTTAAGCCTTGGGAAGCTTCTGAGTTATCAAGATCTAAGGGCCAAATATAACATTAGAGAACTAGATACATTTAAGTATCTTCAAATCAGACATTTTATTCAAAAAACATGCCCACTCCCGGAATTCCCTTCTCTTACAAAATTTGAGTACCTCTGTAAAACTAAGTCCCATCAAAAAGGTCTAATATCGGAAATATACAGTGAACTCGAGAGATCGTCGACTCCTCTTCTACATGACTATATGGTCAAATATGCGGCAGATTTGAACATTGAGATAGAAAGAGAGACGTGGGTAGAAATCTGGAAGGCAGCCTCAGAAACTTCTATATACACCACAACAAAAGATAATATTTATAAAATCATGTTTTTATGGTATCTTACCCCAGCACGATTAAACCAAATCTACCCCCTGGCATCAGATCTATGTTGGAGAGGTTGTGGTCATAGAGGGGACATGGCCCACATCTGGTGGACATGTCCGGAAATTCTGAAATACTGGTCCAAGGTCCAAATTCTGATAAAAGAGGTCACCGACCTGGAACTGCCTATTGAACCACTAACCTTCCTATTGGCCAGGCCAATGCCCGGAATTGACCGGCCGACTAGGAAATTAATCTCCTTTATCCTTAAAGCGGCTAGATGTGAAATAGCGGCCTCCTGGAAGAGAATAACCACACCTGCAATAAGGTCGATTAAAAAGAAAATCAGTGAGGTGATGCTCATGGAGAAACTAATGGCTACCCTAAGACAAAACCTATTCGCGTTCTACAAAATTTGAGAACCTTGGATCCTACTAACTAGATAAAGCTAACCGACTTCACTCAGTTACATACACTATCTCCCCAGATAGAATAAATAGAGACGCAGAGCACAAAACCTACCAAACTATCCTATATGAGACCCCGCCTGCCAGGGTGGGCACCCCTCTCCACCCCTGTTACCCCCCATCCCTTCCGCCTTCCCTCTCTGAAGGCTCCCTCTCACTATGACAATTTAGGTTGTCTATTCTTTTCCCCCCCAATAAAATGTAAAACTGTTCACGAATTAGACAATGCTGATTGTATGTTGACAAATGTTGTATCAATGCCTAATAAAACTATTTGGAAAAAAAAAAAGAGCGGGGATGCATGCACGATCAGCAACCAGCACAGAGGGCTGTGAAGAAGCAGGTAAGGAGGGAACACGCCGCAAAGGACGTGTTCCCTGATTCTTACAGTCCTCAGGGAGAGGTGTAGAAAAAGGGGTCTGAAAGTGGGAGGCAAGCCGAATTGTTGGGGTTTTTGGAGAATGGGCTCGCTTGGTCTGCCGTTCTCGTATCCGGAGATCCATTCTGATACATAGGGCAATCAGTTCCTCCAGATCTTTGGGAAGATCTCGGCAAGTCAGTTCGTTCTTTATACGCTCAGATAGCCCCTGCCAAAATGCTGCCACCAGAGCTTCATTATTCCAGCCTGTCTCTGCAGCAATGGCATACTGACCTGCGGTATGGATTCCTTGTTGGATTCGAAGGAGTGAAGCTGAAGCTGAGACGCGACCAGGGCCGTCGAATACTCTTTTAAATGTCTGGAGAAATCAGTGGGGATTCTCTTTCCCACTGAGAGGAAGCCCAGGCCAAGGCTTCATCTTTTAGTAGGGAAATAACATAGGCTAACCTGGATCGGTGAGTGCTGAACATGGAGGACTGGAGTTCGAATATTGGTTCAGAAACCCTCTACAAGCAATAGGGTCCGCTCCATAATGCAGAGGTGTTGGGATCCATGGTTCCCTGGGCGTAGGGGGTGATGGGGCTGGCGCGAGATAAGCTTCCGGTAAGGGCAGTGCAGGGGTAGAACCCACCTGGAGTCCTGAATGTCCTGAAGTCGGCTTGACATAAGTGCCAGCTGGTGGTTTTGCAGGGCGAGGCGTGTCTCATGAGCTTTGAGTAGTTCCCCTTGGAGAGATACGGCTCGCTCTACCTCAGCGGGTTCTATGTTTGACCGAGCAAAATGTGAAGGTGCTCGTCTAAAATCAGGAGGCAGACCCGCAGGGCTGAGGTAGGGATACAAATAAACAGACCAAATCCCAGGGACAGAGTCCTGTAAGAGTATTCTTAGTCGGTAAAGAAGCAGGGGTCAGGGCTGGCGGCACAGTTGCAAAGTCGAGGAAGCAAGTGGAGGTCAGGGCAGGCAGAAGGCAGCAAGGTCGGGGTCACGGTCAGGGGTTAGCAACAGGAATTCCAAACAGGCAAGAGGGTAAGGCGTAACTGCAAAGACCAACAGGACCTGCAAACGTACAGAACTTTTTTCTGCATCTCCCTATGGTAACTGCAGACTTATAAAGCAGGCTGCCAGTACCCAAAATGGACACAGAGAGCAGAAAGGGTACGAGAGACAGAAAAACTGGACCGAAGTGAAAACCCGGCACGGATCGAGCAGAATCCTTGTAGATAACACAAATGTCAGACCGTGAGGTAGGGTCATGCCAAACCGTTCGATTTGGCAGTGATTATATCAAAGCTGCTAAAATGAGGCCCAATGGGTTAAAGGGTTGATATTCAAGTCTAAGGCACCTTATGAGAAATGGGGTATGGTGTCAGACCCAACAGGATCGGAAGGTTTAACCCACACAACCTCTATTAATCTGGACCACAGCTCTAGCAGTGTGAGAAAAACCAGCGGATGACTAGCACCATTGTCACAGCGTACTTAGTTTTGAGCTGTACTTCTCATTGAGTGTTCATACCTGTACAAAGCACTTTACTCTCTTCTGGGATAGAGAATGATATCTATTAAAGTGTCTTCTGCTATGAGACACCTTCAGGCATGGGAAGGCACATTAAAGTCCATTTATTTGAATAGGCTGTAATGCATTCAAGCACTGAAGATGCCTTATGACAAAACACTGCTTAGTAAATATGTCCCACTGTCTTTATCCTTTATAAGATTAGAAGTAGTACTAACTCAAGATACTTGGTTACTTTGTTATATTACAGTACTTTCTCTCTGTATCTGCTTTATTTGCTGTGCTTCACCTTGTTTATACTTGTGTGTATCAGAAAACATGTTTTATTTAATCTCACCTGGCCTCAGTAACTCATAGCCCAATTATGCAAACGTTTTGTACATTACTAGTCCTGAGATCCGTACCTTACAAATGAGGTCTAATGTTCATGGAGAGGCAGATACAGTATGCTGTATTTTTCAATTGTAACCCACAGGTTATACACAAATCCAAATCTACAGCCAATTTAAACAATAACAAAAAACTTACAGCCCATTCATTTCACTAGAACATAAGGAAGCTCCTTGTGCCAGAATGTGTTTTATGAAATAGCACTACTTAGAAAATATGGGCCCTAATCCTTCCATCCCTCTTATCCCTCCAGCACTAAAAGGTTTAACTGCTTTGAAGATAGGTTTCAAAGCCTTAGCAGCTGAGTTTGTTACAGCACTAAATAATGAAAAAGTGGCTGGAAAATTAATATAATCCATTTAATCCTTGAAAGTAATAAGACATTAGGTGTTCTGCATATTATGCAAAGCTGCACGTTTGACACTGAATTGATTCAAGAAGAGTCATCTAATGTAAAAACCCAGCATTTGTTTACCATTTAAATGGTAGAAGTTAGAAACAATTACATAAACATACTTACGTATATTTGCCTGATTTTGTTAAAGGTTTCAAACAAATGCCACTGCCCTTAATTACCTTTTTTCCCAGAAGGGACTGCACTTTTATTGTATTGTAGTGTATGTCTTTATTTATATAGCGCCATTAATGTACATAGCACTTCACAGTAGTAATACACGGGGTAATCAAATAAATAACAGATAATATAAATAACAGGTCATGGGAATAAGTGCTTTAGACATAAAAGTAACAATAAGGAAGAGGAGTCCCTGCTCCGAGAAGCTTACAATCTAATTGGTAGGTAGGGAGAACGTACAGAGACAGTAGGAGGGCATTCTGGTAAGTGCATCTGCAGGGGGCCAAGCTTTATGTATCATGTGTATAGTATTATCCACAGTGCTATTCATATGCTTCTTTAAGCAAGTGTGTCTTAAAGGTTATTGAGACACTACCTGTAAATAGTCTTAGAAAACCCTGTTATTATTAGTTTGTTTGTAATATTTATTTATATATTATATTTCATGAGTAAGGTGCTAACTTGGTAAACTATGTCATCAAACGTTTGCCTGCTGTTGGTGCAATTTACAACTAATTTGTACGCTTTAGTGAATCTAACCAATTGTTTTATGGGGCAAAGGATTATTTGTTTGCTACTTTTCCAACAATTCAATTAGGCTGTGTTTTTTGGCTGATGTTTTGTGTGTATTTGCTAAATAAGTATTTGGCAAGTCCCCAAGTGTTTGCTGTCTTGTTAGGATTACTTACATTCTTACCATTCCAGAATTTCTAGGCAAGGTTTCACAGTTTCTAGTAAGAAACTACTTAGATCTACACCTAGCAGCTAAAGCACAGCTATTAGCAACTTTAATGATTTGTTTAACAAATAATGGATTATTGTCCATCTGTAAGTTAATTGGGCTTGTCAGCGCAACTACCAGTTGTGCTAGTGCAGATGTTACTCATTTGCATTTCTGGAGCGTTTGTCAGCTAATGGAACAACTAAGGGACATACAGTATAAAATGCACTTTCAAGACAATCTTCATTTATAAATATCTGTATTTGCATTGTGTCTTCCTAGATAAATGCAGTGCAAGATAAGTGACAATGTTATATCTGCATATGAAAGTGTTTAAGTGCTCATTGTTTAGTAAGCAGTACAGTATTTGTACTGGTGGAATTAGACCATTTACAAATCTCTTACAAGCAAAGTACAATGTTTAATTTATTTCTAATAATGGATTTGTATGCATTTTTTAATACACCTTGTAAATGCATGTACAGTACGTGTTGGCAGTTGTGACATTCAGCTTTTTCTTTTAAATGTAGAACATTAAAGTAAACCTGTTGAAAGTAAAATGAAGCTGTAACAGTGATGTTACCCGCAGCTGGTTAAGCGCATACTGCTAGAGCTGTTGCCCAGCTCATCAACTCAATATACAGTAGTTCTTATGGCAATCCTTTTAGGGAGTGTGGGATTTGAGCCATTTAAATATACTTTGTATATCTCAGTAGCATATCTCCTTGGTACATTAGGTGTGCTTATTTTTAAGAAAAGGTATTTCTCCTCTGGGTAGATCCTCAGAAGTCTATTAACTACTTAACGCCCATTAATGGACGTTTGTGCTAATGACTAATGGGGACCACCTCAACGCATATACTCAACAGGCCATTAAAGTTAAGTTGGGAATTAATGCTTATTTTTTTCATGGCGTGGCTATACCTGGTTTTAGGTGCTGGAAGCACCTAACGTCAGGTAGTAGTAAATTATTTGGCCTTGTCCAGGGTTCTGAAGTGGCCCACTTTCGCTTCCTATATTGCCTTGCAATATAGGAATTACAAGGGAATACCCTGGAATAGGCCAAATAATTTAGCCACAACCTGTGTATTAAGCCCTTGGAAGGCATAGTGGACATGAAGGCATGCATTATGCATGCCATCATGGCCACTAAGATAACAAAGGGCTTAATACACAGGTTGTGGCTAAATTATTTGGTGTATACCAAGGTATTCCCTTTTTCTCCATTGATAGAAGAGCCATCTCGTGAGTAATTTATCTTTTCTTCTTCGTTGATAGAAGAGCAATTTCGTGAGTAGTTCGTCTTTTCTTCTTCTTTTCTTTAAAGATGTCTCTTTTCTATCTTCTTTCTTCATCAAGAATGTTACCTCTTGATCCACTTACGTTCTACTGAGGAGTCACAGGCCTATGACATCACAGAAGAAAGGAATATGGTACAAAACAAATTATATTGGTTGTTGTACCGTGTGGTCCCCTCACTTTTACCTCAAAATGACTTCTCAGGTAAAAATGAGGGAATAAAATGGTACATGAACTAACCTGATCACTTGATGTATGATGTGATTCCTTCCCTTTGACATGACATCTTAGCATATAAAGTGGGGGGGGGGTTGTTAAGGCGGTGGATTGTGGGTGTAGGTTCCCCAGCGATGGAGGTTAGGCCACCGAGGAGGTTACTGGGGGGTAGGGAGGGGGGGGGGTAGGGGAAGCCATAGCTGTTGTACCGCTATGACATACAATGGGTACTTGGCAAGGTAGAGTGTTTGTTTTAACCCCTTAGTCATCTTAGTAGCCATGCATAATTCATGCGTTCATAGCCACTGTTGCTTCCAAAGGTTTCATTTATGTATTTTAATTGAGAAGGAAGTTACCAGGTGTATATTGCATTGCAATATACACTTGGCATCTTCCTTGTCCAATGGCTATCGCAAGCCAGCGTTGCAGCCAGTTAACGCCATGATAGCGATTATTTCAGCATAAGATGGATAACGCTACGTTAGCAATATGCAAATGAGTGGCCTGATGGTCAGTCTTTTTGCATTAAATTAGCTTTGTGTATACCTGTTAAATCATTGGGAACTAATGGCCATTACCTAATTAGCTAACATCACATTAGTAGGCCAGATTTAACTGAGCTTTGAGTACCTACTCCCTTATGTTAATTGGAGGGAGGTTTTAGGTGATATATATAAAACTTGATGCTCAAACAAAATAACACTCACACACACAAATCTGTCAGGCAAATTAAAAGTGATCGAAGAAAATAAACAAATCTGCTTCTCAGGTATAGAGTTATGCAAATTTACTAAAATTCGTTGGTTTTATGTTTTCATCCTATTGGATGGCCATTCAAATCCCCTTTTAAGGAAGTATTAGCTGTAACTTCACCAGTAAGTACCTCACTAACCGTGGAGTCCTCAGGGCTAAAAATAATGTGGTTTCGCTCTGGACGACCTCCCGATTTCAATTCTGTAAACAAGAGCGGTTAGGGGGTATTGCTGCTTTAAAAAACATTTTTGCCAATGTTTTCTATTCATAGAATATATTTTTTTATCAGAGCACCCGCCATTCAGAGCACATCAGATCACCCGCCATTCAACTATCTTTTTTTCTGGAGTGCCTCTTAACACATCGTGTGTGTATATAACTACACACACACACACACACACACACACACACACACACACACACACACACACACACACACACACACACACACACACACACACACACACACACACACACACACACACCCATATTCATAAGAGATATGTGAAATTATAGACTTGTCTAATGATGTAACGTACTATATGTTACAATGGTATACGTTTTACATTCCTATAGACAGATTTCTGCAGGCAGAAATGTGATATAAAATGATACCTACATCTATAGGGATGTTACTTTTCATTTCACATGCCTGCCATTACCTGACAGTAAACTATTTAGATACACTTTATTTCCTTTGTTGTTTATTTAGTCATTTTCAAAACTTGTTTCTCCACTATAGAAGTAACAATGTTTGCCTTTTTTTGGAGATGGAGAAAGGGGTGTGGTAAAATTAAAATTAAATTGTTGGCTGAATTAAAAGCAGATATACCCGATTCAATACCAAACTATCATGTCACCACATTTCTCAGGGTTATTCTATTTCCTTCTTTCCTTCCACGACCACTTCCTAATACAGATAAAGGGGTTGTCAGTGGGTGCCTTTTATTCTCCTTCATTGTGACTGCAGGTGTCCTTCTTCCACCTGGATGAGTTCAATGTGGGTCCCATTTATTCTTTTGTCACAGCTGGGATAGATCTGCCTTTGATTTGACTGTGGACCTTGTATACCAGCTATTTTATTGTTACTGCTTTATTTTAAACTTGATGCATTACAATACCTATCTCATTATACTCATGCCTACTAGTATAGTTAACTTCATTCAGTACTATAGTTATTCAACCTATTTACCACAAAATATGAAAACAGAGATATAGCCTATTTGGGAGAAACATCTGAATGCTAAAAGCTAGTTTATTATTTTAAACCCAGTGTATAACAAAACAACCCAGCACATCAATGTAATGGAATAATTTGTGAACAATGTGCATTTCCATATCTTTATGTCCTATCCTAACTATGGCATTGGTTAACCAACAAAGGAAAGCACATTCAGTTAAGCATACATTTCTAGTAATATAAGCCATTAAAGTGCTTGAATTGACAACAGCCAAACTATCACCCCAATGAATGCCAACCCGATTTGGACCATTAGGGTTTACAGCACAACCACCTACACTGTTGTGGGTAGACAGGAATTTAGTTAAACAATAAGTTAATTTGATACGAAACAGGTAGTTTGTAGGGATGGGGAACTCTTTGACAATGAATGAAAACATTTACATTTGCCTACCTTCATTCACATTAATGCAATAAAACTGTCTGCCACAATATGCACATTCGATTCACCAAGTAGTTCCAGGCCCTGAAATATCAGGGAGAGGGGAAAAAGAAAGGAAGAGAGAGTCATAGTATCCCTATCTCTCTCTTTTCTCCAGCAAACCTATATTTCAAGGTCTGGAACTCTGAATTGAATATGCGAATGGTGGCCGACAGCGGAATTGCATACATTCCACGGATCTAATATTACCAAAAATCTCAAAACACACATTTGTCCATCTCTAATGGTTAGCTTGTGACCTTTGCTTTCAACCACTAAGATAGTGTGTCTCTATATTAGTACACACATAAAGAAAACTTAACAATTCCATTATGCATTTATCAAAAGTTCTGAGTACTGCTCAACCCTGTTATAACGCAATCTGTTACAACGCGGATCCGCTTGTAACGCGATGCAAGCGTGGCCCCCAATTTTCATATTCAATTTTACAACACGATTATTGGTATCTTAAATACTTTATTGTGCAATGCATACAATTGCACATTATTTCTAACACGATTCGCTTATAATGCGATGTGATTCTTTGGACCCCAAGCACAGCGTTATAAGGGGGTTGAGCTGTAATGCTTTATGAAATCTGTGTAATTTGTGCCTGAATTCTGTTAATATTTGCAAAATCAGATCTCCGTTAATGGCAGAGTTCAGAGCTCCTGTAGAAAGAAGAAATAAGATTCAAGAAGACGAAAAGATAGGGAAAGTTAAAACAAAAATAGTATATACTGTACAATCACTTTAGGACATACATTATTTGTTTGATCAACGTTGAAGATGCATTGTCAGATGACAAAGTTGAATTTTGATGCATGATCACCCAACCCATCAATGTTATCTTGTAAATAGATCAACATTTGTTTATTTTTGTTTATTTTCTTTCTTTTGTCTATGCAATGATAACACATAAAAAGACCCTTTGGTTTAGGCCTTACTATAAGGCTAAAAAATGGATTTATTATTTATTTTTTTAAATCCCATTGGTTTATAGATTAACTGTGGCTCTGAAGATTGTTAACTCTGGTGAATTATTTCTGGAGGGATGGAAAAACCAAGAAGCTAGGTAAAGGTAAAGTAGGTAGGCTAGCCAGGAGTAGGTAAAGTAGGGAACAAAAATAACACACCATTCAATTCACTGTGATACAGTAGCTCTGATGGCACTAAATGTAATGGTGTGATTTTTGTGCTAATGTTTATATTTATTTAATGTTGCTTTGTGTTTATTTTTCATAGAGATCTGTTAATGATTTGTGTTTCAAAGATAACTGGTCCCTACTGTATGGTTTGATAATTTTAGGTAATTTTAGGGGAGACCTGTGGAAAACATGCCAACATGCAAACATACTCCTGTGTATTTTAGGGTGGAGACCACATAATCCATTGTGATGTCTCAGACCACATAGGATTGATCATGAGTGGTATGATGAAAGAAACTTTTTTTATGTGTAATTTCAGAATTTGTAATGAATTCCAGGTTGTCTATCTCGGCTGTGTATATAGCAGCCCATATACAGTTACTGTATATAGAGCAAAACAAGCTATATCACCAGTCTGTGGCTGGTGATGTACAGTATGGTAAATCTACAGTATTTTCTTGAGCGATATTGAATTGATAGGATTTTAGTTAATGCATTTTGTACTATTTATTTATGTTCACATAACGCAGGAAAAATATTATCTACATATTGCCACAAGAAAAAGCTTATATCAAAATATTTATGATGAGTATATGTTTATTAAATGGTTCAATGTGAAAAAAAAATCTAATTTAATTTAATTTCCCACTTTTTTCACATTGTTGACCATTAGTGATGGTTATGGCTACTAGAACTTTGAACTAAAGAAAAAAATATACAGGTAATATACACGTAATAGCCAGAATAAATCATATTTGAAATGTGAAAATTACTTAGTAAGAATAATAGAAGAAAAGTTTTATATTTGAATTTCACAGGTTTTAAAACTCTTCTGTCAAAATGTTAAATATTCACTTGATCCAATTAATCAAATTTATTAAAGGTGGCAAAGTCAAAGGGGTTTATTTATCAAAGTGTCTCGGGTGCTAAACTGGAACAAAAATAGTGCATAAAAACTGAATCAGAGTTATCAATCAAGACAATCCTGTCCCTGTTTTTTTTTCCCCAGTTCTGTTTGCCAGGATTTTATTTTTATATAACCCGAAAAAAGTTATAAAATTCCACCCGCCTTTTAGAGATGTTCGAAACTATCCAAAATGCAGTCTCAAATTTGTCATTTTTTTCCCTTCCGATTTTAGTCTGAAAGGGAAAATACTGTAATGTTTCAAAATGATTTCAGTGAAATATCAACAGGCAGCGAGCGCCACATGGTGTGTGCTGTACTGTCTGAGCATTAAAGCTGCAGTTCAAGTAATATCCTACATGTGTATTTTTTTTTTAATAAATCAGTTCTGTACTATGAGAAAATACTTGTAGCATTTACAAAAATAAAAACAAACAATTTTAAAGACATTTTTAATGTATTCTAATGTAACAGGCATTTTTGTTCCTATAGCAACCATATACAAGGTCACATCCCCTTCCCCTTCTGAAACAGCATCACCTTTTTGAGCCCTGCCCTATCTAGCAGTGAACCAATGGAATCTAGTGCTGCATGGTCACATGATTTTCCTCACAGAACTATGGCTGTCAGTGCAGCAGAAGATGACCCAAGATGCATTTAGTAAACCCCCAGCCGAATTTCAGCAATCGATTACAGGAGAACGGATCGATCAGCAACTTAGCTAATCACTTGTCAGTGTGTAGATTGTATAGATGCACATATTGAATGAAACATGTATTTTTTTTTAAACTACAGCTTGAACTGCCGCTTTAATCGACTAAGTAGTGATTTTAGCAATTTTAAAGAATTGAGAAAATTAGCATATTAAGCGAAATTGCAATGCAAATTGACGATGCTTTGGAGAAATGCTTGTGAACTCTTCAAGGTTGCGTTTTTTTCCGGCACCTGATAAAGGGAAAACCTTTCAAGGTTGGTGATCTTTGGGTGATGTTAACAGTGTTGCAACAAACAGCAAAAGGGGTTATAAAAAAACCTGTACAGCCCCAGCTGCAAAACAAGGGCAAAACTGAAGCAAGGAAATGACACCAAATTTAGAAAAAGATCCATGTACATTTGATACACTTGATATAGTTTATCTGCACCTCTTTTGCCCTGGTTTTGCAGCTAAGCGACCTTTTACTAAAGTTTTCCAACTTCCAAACTGGGACATATCAAATTAAAAATCCCATTGCTTTCAATAGGATCCCTTTTATTTGATATGGCACTGCTTTTTGCCCAAGTTTTGAAGCCCAGAGACTCAAATAACTCCCATGGCTTACAAGCGTTATATCACTCTCACGCTCTCTCCCCGTCACCCCCTCCATTTCCGGGTCTGCAAATAGATTATTATATGGCTAAACATGACAGTTTCACTCGAAAATGTCAACTTGAAAATTAATTGAATTATTTTTTAAAGTTCGAACGAACCATTAGCAAACCAAATTTGGATGTGAACCAAATCTTCAGCCTGGAAGTTGAACTATAATCAAAGGAATGATCAATGTTACCTGGTACAAAACTTGCACTAATGCAAAAATCCACACCAAATCAATATTGTTTTTTTGAATCAGTATTGTACTAAACCTGCTGTATATTTTAGAAACAGAGAAAATAGAGAGATAAACACATGACATCCTCATGTCCTGTAGTTCATCCATATACACTCTCCAAAATAACCAACTATTTATTAGTGAGTACGTTATAATTCATTAAAAATAAAACATGAGCTCAACCCAATGCAAATCGATATAAGATGAAAAGATCTCCTGCGTTTTCCCACCAAACTTGCTAGAAACGAGATTTCTCATGATGGTCAGTAGAGGAGCATAATGCCTTGATACATTGATGCTATTTATCAGTCTTCTGGTTGGAAAACTGGGGCAAAACAGTACTCAAGAATTTATTTTACTAACCACCATTTCCTTTTGGGGGTAAAAATGTTATTTTTAACAGTTGACTTTCAAAAACATGTTGCACACATTTTTTCATCTTAGGTGTAAGGTTATGGTCAGCGCAAGAATGTCCAGGGTAGAGTTCAATATAAAAGACAATGAAATATGCAAAAAAGTATAATACTTGGCTGAAAACAGGGGATTATCCCCTGAACATGAAAGTAATCCACACCAATTGGGGGTGACACTAAATATATATATCCTCTATATACTGTATATGACCCTAAAGACCCCATCTATGTGAACTGGCTCACACATGGCCGTGTGAGTACATATATATATATATATATATATATATATATATATATATATATATATATATATATATATAGTGTCACCCCCAATTGGTGTGGATTACTTTCATGTTCAGGGGATAATCCCCTGTTTCCAGCCAAGTATTGTACTTTTTTGCATATTTCATTGTCTTTAAAATTAAGATCAACCCTGGACATTCTTGCGCTGACCATAACCCTACACCTAATCTGCTTTATGAAGATTATGAGATGATCTTCTTCTGGTCAAACTGCAATATTATCTAACGGGCCAGTATTAATCTTTTATTACATTGTGTATTTCCTGGTCCAAAACCCTGTACATTTTAATCAACTACTGTACTGTTTTTGGTGGTTTCACATGTACACCTACATTAAGGGAGCACCCCAGTTCATCTATATCAATACTTTTTTTTTTATACCTTGTTACAACTCTTGAAGTCCTATTTTTGTGAAGATTTACAAAACATATACTGTAGTGATAATATGATGGTCAATTCAGAAAAACCGTTACAACACCGGTGCAAAATCACTGCACCAGATTTATCAAGCGGGAAAAGCCCATTGGTTTCAATAATAAATATGGTGAAGTTTTGTAGCCAAGAGACTTTGATAAATGATCACCCATCATACCACTCCTAGCATCAACTAAATGAAACAATATTTGAGTTAGATCTACTGTATAGCCCCAATTAAGAGCAATTCAAAACCGTTACCATTAGAAACTATAATTAATTTCAAGACTCTAATTTACAACACGTATTTTCTTATTAAATGGCCAATTTGCCCCAATGGAAAATTAAAGTAACTTTCACTCATTATCCTTATAAAACTTCAGTTTGTTTCTGGCACAAATACGCTTAGTTTAGTTTTTTTTCTTTCACACAAAAACAAGCTTTGAATAATCTTACTTTCAAGTTGTCAAACAAAGCATCCACGTCAGCGCAATAATAATGTTTTTTTTTAATTTTATTTTTGTTATTATGCAGAGATGGGTTTGGGAGATAAATTTATTCACATACTGTATCTCCTTATCTGAAGCATCTCAGCTTTGTAATAGGTTAGGAAATGGCCTAATTGGTATTTAATCAATCCTTTCAAATGATAAAATCTTTCCACTGTCTTATTTGGAGTCAAACTGGATGTAAGTTTCTCAAGAAATCTAACATTACTGTGAGGCAACAATGCCCTCTTGATAAGTCAAGTGGCAGCTAATTAGGCCAAGTGTTCCTAAAGAAGGAGGATCCATGTTACCTGAATTGTTGCGGATCATCACCTGCGGCACTCTCCCTGTCACATACTAAATGGGAAGCACTTGTTCAGATGCTTGGAAGTTCACAGAAGCGTATCGGATGCATTGCCCTTGCTAAAGCATTAGTCAATCAAAATGAGAGTGGAGCAGCTGTACACATTCATGACCACCTAGTGGAAGCACTCTGTTTTCTTTTTCCTGCAGGAACTCATAGGAAGAGTGAGATAAAAATCATGGAAACGTAATACAGACTCCCACAGAGATTAACAGATGTGTTTCTTTACACTGAAAGATAACCTAGGTACCCTTGCACCTGCTTGGGGCAGCAGCACCAGAAGATGTGTGTTATTATGATGCAGAAAAGCTTTTATCCCATTATGTGGACTAGACTTTAATTATGTAGTTTTGTACTGTGATGTCAGAATAAGAAATGGGAAAAAGCCAACTTGACCATAGCTACATTTTGCCTTGACCCCTCTGAACCTCTCTGGGTTCTTAAACTAATAATTAGAAAACTCTGAAATTCTGTAGCAATGATAATATACCTTATGTAAAGATCCCAATTGATCTAAATCTCATCTTTTTTGATGATTTAAAAAACATCTGCATATATGCTTGAAGTTTATACAGTATGTTTGTACTTTATTTACATATCAGCTCGTCAAGGCATAGAAAAAAAATATATGAGTATGATTCAATCTTTCTCCCTTTCCACTTCCCTTGCAAAGACTCTATTTCATGGACAGAATTAAAAAGACTTGGCAAAACTGCGAATTCTCAGCCGATGTGTGGTTAATTCAAAATGTTTGCTTATTTTCAAGCAATGTGACATTTATTGATTTTTGCAAAATTTAAAAAAAATACATTACAGAAATGTACAAACTACTTTTGGGCATAATAACAATAATAATATTAATAATAATAGTTTATGTCTATTTCCAAGTCCAGAAAATAACTGGATGAGGTAAAACAAAGACAACACAAGACTACATAAGTTAAAAGGAGGAGACTATTTAGAAAGCCAATTTATATGACCAAGTATGTTGGAAATAGGGTACAGCTGCAATTGATTGTTTGGTATACTGAACTGGTAGAGACTTTGAGATTAGTAGATAGTGAGACAGGTCAGATGGTGGTATTTCTCTGATCACCTATATACCCTGGTACCACCAAGTAACCTAAGAGTATGTTAATCCAACTGCAACTGATTGACTGATATAATGGATTGAATTTTGAGATTAGAGAGCCAGGTCAGATATACCTCATATCACCTATTATACCGAACAGGTAACCTCAGGATGTTAACCAAACTGAAATTGGTTAACTGATACTGAATATGTATATACTTTATATGGTATAGAGTGGATACTGTGTGATCCCAACAGGGTGCCAGAGCTCCTTTTCATTGCTATGTGCATTTAAAGAATGTAGTAAATTGTGGGTATATCACTTACCTGTTTAATCTATAAAGCTTTTTTTACACTGATCTGCACCATGATTTCCTCTATCTCTTTACCTGAAGCAATCTCCACACGGACCCACTTAAATAAAAGAAAGAACATTAGACACAGATTAGAAATGCACTATTTTTAATAAGAAAACTGTGAGAAGGAAATTCATAGGAGCCAAGATTTCCTCTTTGATAACCATCTGTTCCACGTGTTTTCTTGCACTATTGTGTTTCTTTTTCTTTTTTGGGTGATGCATTTTGCTCCCCCTGGACTTTGGAGACTACATGCTTTAGAGGGAACATTTGAAAACAAGTTCCCACTGAAGGGTTTGAGCAATAATTTGATCACCTTTAACACCATTGTATTTGGCACTAATCATGTATACATTTTTTTTAGTTTTTTTAAATCACAAATCTTTGATGTTACGTTTATAGGGCCTCATGCAGTGAAGTCCGATAGAAAAAAATCGCCATGGTTTTTAAATTGCCAGTTTTGACAGCGTTGCTATCACGGAATGCAGAAAGCCTTGAATACAAGTGATAGCAACATTTCAGCAAATGGCGAGTAGCTGGTGCCGAGATGATCAGCGCTCCTAAAAGGGCTCACCCGGCGAGTCGTTTCTGCTGCAGAGAGAAGGAGCTGTCTCTCTCAGCGCAAATCTCGCCGGAAATGAAATTTGTTAAATTTAAATTTTATTAATAGTGTAGATGAGCAGGTTGTCTCCGGAGCAGAACTGCATTGGCTTGAGATCCGGGGGCTCCCTGCTTCCCAAGATACAGACCCTGTTTTGGGGTGCCGGTATCTCCTATGCATTTGATTCCCACGGTCACGGGATATGGGACATTTACATGCATAGGAGATACCAGCACCCCATAACGGGGCCTGTATCTCAGGAAGCAGGGGTTTCTGAGGCTGAAATCAAAGCAGTTCAGCTCAGGAGACTCCCTGCTCCCACACACTATTAATAAAAATTACATTAAAGCATTTTCATTATCTTAGCGGATATCTGGTAATCACACTGGTCGTCTTGGTTATCCACAGGTCTTGATAGTTCTTATGCCCCCTAGTCTCGGGGTGCACCCCCACCAATGGTGTTGAGGCCAGAAATGAGTGTTAGATTATCATAAAACAATTTAATAGTATAAAAATATCCATACTCACATTACAAATATTTCCAGTCGGCGACCGCTTAAAGTCTGTGCCTTCCGCGACAGTCCGCGTCCCTGCTCCCGTGTCCGGTGCAAATGCTCTGGAGCGCAGTTGAAACACATGTAGCACAGGCTCCTACGGTGGCCCTCTCTGGTCCAGTTCACGGAGCAACGCGTTTTGCCGTGGTAACAGCTTCCTCAGGCTCCTGAATACATATATATCGTAGGTGACACATATAATTTTTCTGCAAAAACACAGTACTGTACAATATGAAATAACAATCACAATACTGCATGATAAAGAGACCCAGTTCCTCCCAACATGGAGAACCTAGCAACTAATAGTAATGTTGAGGGTCTGGTTTCCTGACTAAAGCACAATTACTATTGGGTACAGTAACTGAGAATACCCTCTTTGGGTGCCTTTCTGAAACGTACTCAACCCTGTCCATATAACTGGATCTGCCTACCTTCCACTTTTTCATAAAATAAGTAATGTGGTCTTCATTATGACATACCAAGGGTCTACATTGAAGTAAACCTTAGCTATTAGCTATCGATGCTACCCCTGTCGGTAACTTCAACCCAATCAGAGGACCCACTGGAGAACCCTTCCAATATGTTGTCTTCTCCTGAGCTAAACTCAAAATCAATATCTCCATCCCACGGTTCCTAAAAATAGAATTCTGATTTCAAACAATTTTAGAAAGCACAGTTGGGGTGATACTAGTCATGGGGCCTGGGGCAGTAAAGTCTCTCAAGTCTCGGTCAGAGTTTTTGGTCTGTGCCCTACCCTGACTGGATACCAAAGCTATGCTCACAATATGAGTTTCCGCAGCAGGCTGGGGTTTCCGGCCCATAATTTGGTCCTGATATCTGTTAATTTCTCTGTGAGAAAGTGTCTTAGTACTCACCAGATCCACAGTTTTTCTGCAACACAGGTTCGCCTGAATAGAGTCCTTAAAATGTCCCTCACCACTCGTTGTTATAGCAGTACTCACTGGAGTGGAAATCGGCCATTCCTCGTCCACTCGGCGGTCACCTTGTGGATGACGTCATCAGACTCCGGTCTCGCGGGATCCCTGTAGAGGTTGATGTCAAGCACCGGAAGGACGTCGACATCCGGTCTTGTCTTGGGTGTGTCATCATCAGCATCAAAATATAGCAAAGTCCATAATACATCAACCAAAACATGAAAGATGATGTAGATACTCAGTCCCTAAAACAAGTTCAGAAGAGAAGGGTCCTCCAGCCAAACTCTCGGTCCTACGCGTTTTGACGTGGAGTTTGCACAAAAAGAGCTAGACATTTTAGAGGTAAAGCATTATTTCAAATTCACGTCAAAAACGAAGTTTACACAGCTGTTTTTCATTTAGAGTCCGTATCGTAAAGCTGATTTCTGTCTCCGCTGCCACCTAACGTCATCACATTTTGTAGCGTCGTTACGTCCGTTGGTAGAGTGACATAATGCCGAATCCAATAGCCAATAAAACGGAAGCTGTAATCTCCTTTGGCGAAAGTGACAGCGCTCGAAAATTAGTCCCAAAAGAACTATCTGAACAACGGACATACCGTATAATCCATATATCAACTTGGATTGCCAAATGTTATGAATGAATTTCGCCAACAGTCTTCACATAGATTAGTTACTATAATTCAAATGTGTAGAACCCAGTCCACAAACTCACGCAACTAACACTCTAATAGGCTGACTCCCATTCCCATACTGATGAAAAGATGCTCAGTATATATTAGCCAATCAAACAAGGTTTTCGGTTTAATAGTATAAACAAGCAGCAAAAGAGACAGAAGATTTTGTCAGATCTAATCGTAATGCATCCATGACGTGTGTGCAGACGAAGGTAGCAGGTTCAGCATTGCTGCAGATCGGGCCCTTTTCATGTTGTATCAGTCAGGTCCAATCGGAGTGCATCCATGACGTTTGTGCAGATGAAGGTAGTAGATTCAACATTGCTGCAGATCGGGCACTTTTTAAGTTGTATGGGTCAGCAGAGTGGTTAACCAATGTCGTATGGTGATAACTTCATTTCTCAAGGGGCAATGATAGATGATATCCTATAGCTAGTATTCTATATTAAAAATATAAATAAACAGAGAACAAAGGAGGGAAATAAAAAAGAAAAGTTAAAGAAAATATACTGGAGAAAAATTATTAAAGCAACACAGCAAAACCTAGATAATCGTTTAAACCCTGTGGTACCATTGTTCCTAATTGTACTATCCATTGGCACTCACGTCTCAACAGGGCCCTCTCCACGTTGCCACGAGGGACACCAAGAGAGACCCTGACGATAACGAACGCAGAAAGCACATTATGATCCGAGTATGATCCGACACATGTTGTTGAAAAAAAATGGCGGGCTACTGAGGTAATTTTTATAAACGAGTCTAGGTTATGTCGTACATATTTAATGTTTTGTGTATGTTCCAAAACTCTGAACCGCACTTCCCGTGTGGGCATACCAATGTAGAGAAGACCACAAGGGCATGAGAGATGATACACTACTCCTTTACTCTTGCAATTCAGCAATTGTAAAAATTTACAAAATTTGCAAAATATCAAAATTTTGTAGGAACTTGTCCCTAATGAATTTGAAAAGATTGATGTTTATCGCATAAATCTGCAAGCAGAGCAACTGCCACATTTAGTAAAGGAGGAGAGAAATGTGGTACCGACTTGAGGGACAGAGTGACTACAGTATGTACCAATTTGTCACGTAGGTTTGGTGACTTACGGCTAGTCAAGCTAACGTTCACCTAATTCATTTTTGAGATCTTTGTCCGTTATTGGGATATTTCAATGTTTTTCTAAAATGCCCCTCAGGTCACACCACTGTTGATTGAATGTACTTACAAACCTATTTTTTTTTAGCACCCTTGTATTTGGGTTTAGGTTGTAGTAGTATTTCCCACTTACACCCAAGGCTATTTCTTTAACCCCTTTCAACACTAGTCTTGCTATAGCCTCTTCTATATATATGCATTTAGTTGATTGCACTCTATAATTAATTAAATGTAATCACCAAGACAATTAACATGTTTCTTTTTATTTTTGCAGAGAAAGCACAACGTTCCTGGGGTCACAGCCACTTTGTTAGGAGATATGATGTGCCAGTATACCAGAGTAGAGATAGGGCAGATGTTGGTATGCAAACCTAGTATTCTATATCAAAAAGAAAAACCCACACAAGTGTGCACCAAGGGTAAGTACAAAATAAATTTATCCCAAAAGGAAAGAAATAATAGTCACTTACTGTGCATATGAATAAAATCACTGGGTAACAGCAGCCATGTATTGCTGAAGTCAAGTTAGATGTTAACAAACACCAGAAGAGCCCTGAGGAAGTATGTTCAATATGATACATGGTTTTTGCATCAATCTTTTGGGAACACCTATTCTGGACACATGGCATGACTCTAGCATCCCCTTATCCAAAAACGTGTTTTTTGACCGGCCTTTTGCAATACATTGCTTCTGGTACCCAGTTATTTTAACTCATATGTAAGTGACTATTATGTTTCTTCTTTTGTATGATACATTACTTTTATACTTACCCCCGGTGTGCACTTCTCTGTGTTTTTCTTTTTGAGATTACCCCTTTAGGAGTTTTACATTGACATGGAGCACCTTTTTACATGAGAGCTGCAAGGGAGAAAATGATTTTACTACTAATTTGTTTGCTGAGAGCCATGCTATGCTATATATTCAACACACATTGTTAACCTAGAATTGTTAACCCAACTAAATTGACTGATACACTTGAACAGAGAAGAGACAAGTCATATGGTGGTATTGCTAAGCCAAGATAGAATACTATATTCTACAGATGTAGCCAAACTTACGTTCCCTAGAGCCACCGCAAAAAAAAAGCAGAATGCCAGATCTCCAGGGAAGGTGACAAGCCATGTTGTAGGTCATAAAATACTGAAACTGCTGTTCAGGTAGCTCTGAGATGCAAATCGCAGCTGGAAAACGCTTATTTTGTTGCACCACCCAAAGGGTGGCGAGATAGGGTTTGCGATTTCCATCAGACAGAGTATAATTTATTTTTACTACATAGGATTAAAGCCGGGGGTCTCCTGAGCTGACCCACATTAATATTAGTTTTGGAGGCCCCCTACTTCAATCCTATGTAATAAAAATAAAATATCAGCGTAGCTTCATTACCATAGTGGCTAACCGCTAAGGTAATTAAGGGGTTAAACAACAGTAACTGGTTTGTTGGTAGTAGAGGTAGTAGAGGGGGTGGGTGAAGGTTGTAGTTGTGCCAGGGTGGGTGGTTAGGCCTCCCGGGTTACTGGCTAGTAGCTAGGGTTTTAATTTAAATGTTGTTGCCACTGAAGATGAGGACCCTGGGAGGAGTAAGTACTCCTTACTGTAGGGTGGCTATTGATTGCTTTTGAATGGGCAAAAGCTCCATTATCCAGATCTGGCTAATAGACCTTTTGTTCATTACTGTGTGTGTGTGGGGGGGGGGGGGATTTTATTGGGGGAAGAGAGGTGGGTAGTAGGGTTGCCATTGTTTGTCAATTGGGCTATCTGTGCCCCTGTTAAGGGCATTGTTAACCACAGTGACAATCAATGGCTTACATGGCTAGTGTTTTTTTTATATATATAGTATTGTAATTGGTATTTTATTTTATTGTAATGTGCAATCTGCTTTAATATTATCATATTAAAATAAAATTAAAAAAACAGCACAATCACCGTTAAGAGCTGTTCAGGGAGATTCAGGCTCTCTGCTCTCTCTACACAGCTCTTCCAGACTGATGGAGGGAGATCGCATGCTACAGTACGTGCCTTTTGCTTGTAAAGCAAATACAAACTATACCATTTTTCACAAATTTCATACCGTGAGCTAGTAACATGCCAACACATTCGATATTGCAATTAATTTATTGAAAATCTCAAAAAGGTCGATTTGCATTTTTCGGATTTTTTATTATTATTATCAATACACTCCATGAATTCCGCAACCCGTGGATGGATTGCAGAATCCCATCTGTGGATTCATCAATCTTAATCCGCCAATGGATTGCTTAATCCATGGATTGGATTTTACAAATCCGTCAAGGGATTGAATCCAATAGTAGATTTTGATTAATCCGCGCAGATTATAACCGACCGAGGGCATCATGCAGTAAGCAGCGGAAAAATGCATTAGCCAGTTTTGCAATTAGCCATGTTTTTGGCGTGTTAAACTCGCTGTATGCTGTAAGGGGCGAATCCCTGGCGAATGAATGCGCCACCACCATTTGATAAAATGGCTAGTAACCGGTGGCAAGACGGCTGCCTGGCGAGAAACTGCCAAGAAGCCGTCCCCTGCCTCGATGTGTTTGCAGCAGAGAGAGATCCGCTGATCTCTCAGCGCAAACATCAGCACATTAAAAATTATTTTTAAAACCATTTTTATTCATAGTGTACATGTGCAGGGGGCCTCCGGAGCTGAACCGCATTGGTTTCAGGTCCGGGGACCCCCTGCTTCCCGAGATACAGGCCCCTTTACGAGGTGCTGGTATCCCTCTGCATTTAAAGGTCCAGAACACGTGACCGCGGAATGTAAACAAAGCAGAGGGATACCGGCATCCTATAAAGGGGCCTGTATCTCGGGAAGCAGGGGGTCCCCGGACCTAAAACCAAAGCGGTTCAGCTCCGGAGACCCTCTGCACCTCTACACTATGAGTAAAACACACATATCAATAAAGACTCGTTCCTTACCTTTGCGACTATGTGCTATGGTAACGAAGCAGCATGAATATTTTTTAATAATACTGTACAGTGAGCAGGGGGTCCCCCGAGCTGAACCGCATAGCTTTGTGGACCAGGGACCCCCTGGTTCCCGAGTTACAGGCCCCAGTATGAGTGATCGGGTGGGCAGTGTCACCGCCATGTTTATAGCGTCCCATACGCTACGTGCCCGCAATAAACATGGCGTCGACACTGTAACCGATGCCCCAAACCGGGGCCTGTAACTCGGGAAGCAGGGGGTCTCTGAGCCACAAATCAATGCGGTTCAGCTCAGGGGACCCCCTGCTCCCGCACAATATTATAAAAATACATTAATGCTGCTTCATTACCATAGCGGATAGCCGCTTAGGCAATGAAGGGGTTAACACATAATAGCATGTTTATTGGGGACAATTGCCCCCCATAAACATAGCAATACACAACATACAATACAGTAATGGGCAACATTACTATTATCCACAAATGGATAATAGTGCAGTTGTCCATTTAAAATACATACAGAACAATAAATACATTAAATACATGTAGCACTCACCCATGTCCGGCTGCCACGATGAAGGCCATCCTCATCTTCATCCTGCTAATGCCCCATCCGCTTCCTCAAAACAGACACAAGAATAAAAATATCCAATGTAATGTCCCCTAACCCCTTAATCACCATAGCGGATATTAACTGCTACAGTCATTAAGGGGTTAACCCAACCACACCCACATACCCTACCCCACTACCCCCCGCACCCCCTGAGGCCTAACCACCCTCACCCACTACCCACAAGGGAGTCCTACAACATACCCTTGGGGCCAATACCCCCTCCCCCCACCACATACAGTACAATAATGTGCCAAATAACTATTATCCATATAGGGATAATACATTATTTGGCCATTATTAAACACATTAAATACCATAGTAAAATAAAGAAAATTCTTCTAACCTCATCAATAAGAAGGCTCGTCGCCAGCATCATCATTGTGGTCCGTTGCCAAAATAATACATACCCAATACATTGCAATGACATTCACATATCACATATCAATACTAACCTCAAAGGTAATTAAGGGGTTAAGCCATCCTGGCAATGACAATACCACTTATCCTTAACATCCTCAATGAAATAAAATGCAATTTCCTAAACAAATCTAATGTAATCATCCAATCTAAAGCATCAAATGCCAATACAAAGTCTCAAATGCCACTTAAAACATTGCATTTACATTGTATACATGCTGCATAAAATGTAAGCTACATGTAGACGCTGCAAATCAATGTTAACAATACAATATTTCAAATAAAATAGCATTACATCAAAAGAAGTATACAATGTAATCCAATAAAGTCACCATCAATCAATTAACATACATGAATTACATCCCCAAACAATTAAAATACCATCCATACCAATTACACAATTAACTATAGCAACCGTTACAGAGAACAAGTTACCATCATACAAAATAGGACACCAACAATTACAATATATAAATCAAGCCTCACCATTACCTACAGTACAGCATAGAAGCCCAAAAATGACATCTATCTAATTATAAAATACATTGAACACACATCTATGCATAGCAGCATAGCCAAAATCATTTACAATACTGCAAAGAAAGTTTTAACAACACTATCATTTCTTACCCTATGTATATATCTCTCTAGACATACATACATACATACAGTGGCAAGAAATGATGTACAATAAAAAAAATAAACACATGAAAAAAGCAAAAAAAAACACAGTTACATTAAATACATTTCTTTAGTTAACTTACCATTACTTGACCCACTCACCGACTCCCGTTGATCAGCTTACTCACGAACCAATCCATGAACAGGAACCCATAAAATAAAAACCAGAATATACATAATGTACATAATAAACATTAAAATAATAAAACACGACAATCCAGGGGTCTTCTACTTGTAATCCATCTTCATCTGTATTCTTCTATCTTCTTCCGGGGTCTTCTTCCCGTCTGCTGCCACGCCCTGGTCTGCTTTCTTCTCCGGAGGTCCTTCCTCCTCGGCGTCTGGCTTCAAAATGAGATGACATAGGCTTTTAAAGGCCTATGACGTCACATTTTCGTCATGGTTCGCACAGCCCTGATTGGGCCGTGAAAACCATGTGTTTTGGCTGATGCAAAAAAAAATGATGACGTCACTTAAAGGCAATGAAAGCACAGCCAATCAGAATGGCTTTGCTTCAATTGCCTTTAAGATGACGTCATTAAAAGAAACATGGCCGGTCTCACATGGCACGGCAGCCAATCAGAGCGTGGGAACTCCATCCCAACTCTAATTGGCTCTAGTAGACCATGTGACAGAGGCTTGGGGAAGAACGGATATGACGTCATTGAAAGGCATGGTACTAGAACCAATCAGAGTAGGGATAGACTTCCCACGCTCTGATTGGCTACCCTGACCATGTGAGGGCGGCCATGTTTCTTTTAATGATGTCATCTTAAAGGCAATTGAAGCAAAGCCATTCTGATTGGCTGTGCTTTCATTGCCTTTAAGTGACGTCATAATTTTTTTTTGCATCGGCCAAAACACATGGTTTTCACGGCCCAATCAGGGGCGTGGGAACCATGACGAAAATGTGACGTCATAGGCCTTTAAAAGCCTATGTCGTCTCATTTTGAAGCCAGACGCCGAGGAGGAAGGACCTCCGGAGAAGAAAGAAGACCAGGGCATGGCAGCAGACGGGGAGAAGTCCCCGGAAGAAGATAGAAGAATACAGATGAAGATTGGTTACAAGTAGAAGACCCCTGGATTGTCGGGTTTTATTATTTTAATGTTTATTATGTTCTGGTTTATTATTTTATGGGTTCCTGTTCGTGGATTGGTTCGTGAGTAAGCTGATCAACGGGAATCGGTGAGTGGGTCAAGTAATGGTAAGTTAACTAAAGAAATGTATTTAATGTAACTGTGTTTTTTTTTTGCTTTTTTCATGTGTTTATTTTTTTTATTGCACATCATTTCTTGCCACTGTATGTATGTATGTATGTCTAGAGAGATATATACATACAGGGTAAGAAATGATGGTGTTGTAAAAGCTTTCTCTGCAGTATTGTAAATGATTTTGGCTATGCTGCTATGCATAGATGTGTGTTCAATGTATTTTATAATTAGATAGATGTAATTTTTGGGCTTCTATGCTGTACTGTAGGTAATGGTGAGGCTTGCTTTAGTATATTGTAATTGTTGGTGTCCTATTTTGTAAGATGGTAACTTGTTTCTGTAACGGTTGCTATAGTTAATTGTGTAATTGGTATGGATGGTATTTTAATTGTTTTGGGATGTAATTTATGTATGTTAATTGATTGATGGTGACTTTATTTGATTACATTGTACTGTATACTTCTTTTGATGTAATGCTATTTTATTTGAAATATTGTATTGTTAACATTGATGTGCAGCGTCTACATGTAGCTTACATTTTATGCAGCATGTATACAATGTAAATGCAATGTTTTAAGTGGCATTTGAGACTTTGGATTGGCATTTGATGTTTTAGATTGGATGATTACATTAGATTTGTTTAGGAAATTGCATTTTATTTCATTGAGGATGTTAAGGATAAGTGGTATTGCCATTGCCAGGATGGCTTAACCCCTTAATTACCTTTGAGGTTAGTACCCGATAAGGTGATTAAGGGGTTCATTGATATGTGAATGTCATTGCAATGTATTGGGTATGTAATATTTTGGCAATGGACCACAATGATGATGCTGGCGACGGGGCCTTCTTATTGATGAGGTTAGTAGAATTTTCTTTATTTTACTATGGTATTTAATGTGTTTAATAATGGCCAAATAATGTATTATCCCTATGTGGATAATAGTTACTTGGCACATTATTGTACTGTATGTGGTGGGGGGAGGGGGTATTGGCCCCAAGGGTATGTGGTAGGACTCCCTTGTGGGTAGTGGATGAGGGTGGTTAGGCCTCAGGGGGTGCGGGGGGTAGTGGGGTAGGGTATGTGGGTGTGGTTGGGTTAACCCCTTAATGACTGTAGCAGTTAATATCCGCTATGGTGATTAAGGGGTTAGGGGACATTACATTGGATGTTTTTATTCTTGTGTCGGTTTTGCAGAAGCGGATGGGGCAGGATGAAGATGAGGATGGCCTTCATCGTGGCAGCCGGACATGGGTGAGTGCTACATGTATTTAATGTCTTTATTGTTCTGTATATATTTTAAATGGACACATGTACTATTATCCATTTGTGGATAATAGTCATTGTGCCTATTACTATACTGTATGTTAGGGGGGTATAGGTGTTGTTGTTGGGTAATATATATATATATATATATATATATATATATATATATATATATATATATATTTATATATATATATATATATATTTATATATTTCTTTAGTTAGTGTGGGGCTGTTGTGTGTGTTTTCTTTTTATTGTGGGTAGCGGGGGTGGGTGAAAGGGGTATTAGCCCCAACGGTGGTTTGTTTAGGGCTTGCGGGTGGGTAGCGGGAGGCCTTAACCCTTTCATGACCGTAGCGGTATTAACTACTACGGTTGTGAAGGGGATAAGTGCACCCGCAACCCCCCCACAAGCCCTAAACAAACAACAAGTGCCAAATACCCCCTTCACCCACCCCCGCTACCCACAAAAAACCTGGCACGGCTGTTTAACCCCTTCATTGCCTTAGCGGTTAGCTGCTAAGGTAATGAAGTGACCTTTAAATGCATTTTTCCTGCCTCGGCATGGAGGGCTCCGGTGCTGGTATTAATGGTAACAGCTCCGGAGACCCCCGGCATCAATCCCAGACATGAAAAAGGCCAGAAATTTTTCTAAGTGCCGATCCGCCAATCATCAGCAGCCTCTCACCATCAACTTGCCAACTTTTTCCTGCGTGGCTGATTCGCCAGAAAAACGCCATTCTAAAGTGGCGAATAGCTCTGCTTAGCTACTCGCCACTACTAGAATACAGCATGGCGGAAAATGTTTCTATTTTTGGCAGAAAGTGCCTTCTCGCCTCGCCACCGGCGGAAAAAAAAAAACCGCCTGCCAAACTGGCGTTTTTTTTGATTCTTGCGACTATCTCACCCCTTACTGAATAGGGGTAGCCATTTTTGGTGGGAAAGTGGTGAGAATTGCCTTTCCGCTGCTTATTGCATGATGCCCCAAATCCGTCCGTGGATTTTACATCACGAAACGGATTTTGGGGGGAACATGCGAGAATATCCCAGAAAACGGATTTGGTCCCATGTCTAGGAAGGATACAGGGCTTATCTGGCATCCACATCTCAGCAGCAGTCAAGGCGTCAGATACGGTTGTATTACCCACAGCTATTTATAGCCTGATTCTGGTCTTCACTTATTCCGTGATCCCAGGGTACTACTTGCAACATAGATATATTATTGTATCTGATACACTCAGCCTGTTACACTAGTGTGTTACTAATCACACTGATCTGCTACTTGAGGTTGATGGCGGTATTTATATGGGTGTTAGATACATAGTGTTCACTTTGCTTATGTGTACCATTTTATCTACCCAATATTGAGCCATTTACGGTGTTATATATTCTGTACTTAGATTGCATGACACTATCTACCACCCTGCTATCTGGTAGCGATTTTTGGAGGGCAATATTAGTGTGTGACAAGAACATTTGTTACATTTTGTATTTAAAACTGTCATTACCAGCCCTCACTACCATTCACCGCTCTAGCACCTCCCAGCTTGGGGAATATTTTATTCTAAGTTTTAATTCACTTATACATGCTACCACGTGTTTTGGCGTATTTGTATCCTAATAAATATTTATTATTTTTACTTTTAACAGATTAGACTTCCATCGCCATATAGCCCCACTATTTTTGGGTGATGGGCACCAGTTAGGCTCCTCTAGGGATTATTATATCCTCTTTACTACTCATTAATGTTGCACCGAGTGCGTGCTAACAATGGACTTATGTGACCTCGGTCAACATATCTTTGTCTTTTCTGCAAGGAACCCGAGTTCCACAGTCTGCTAAGGAAGCAGGGCTGACCTATCTGCCAGGTGTAACAGTTCCCGGATGATTGCCTTTAAAGTCCTGGGATGGATTCCCAGCACCTCAAATAAGAACTTTATGTTGATTGCCGATGTACTGTACTGTATTATTGTATGTTCTATTTGAACTGATAAGTAGCCTAAATAACAAGTCGGTTAGTCATGGCCTGTTCAGTTTAGTTAGTCTCCCTAACGTGGAGTAGGCTTTTCTGTTTATAGTTTTGTTTTGCCTTAAAGGGACGGTGTACCTAACTTTCTGTTTACTTGTGTCTAAAATAAACAACCAAAAATTATTACAGCGCAGGTATAGTGTGCGGACTCTTTACTGACCCTACCACAAGGCTGTCCTGCCACAGTCCCCCAACAAGGGTTTATCTGAGATAGAGCATTATTGAAGCTGTGCAGGAGATTGCCAGTTTAACCAATACTAAAGCATACAAGCATAAGTACTGCTGCGACACACTTTATTCGAGCAAATACCCAGTATGTACCTGGCAGATACCTGGAATGCGCCGCTCCTCACCTCAGACAAGCCCCGTTGCGTTTGCCTTCCCAGCCATGGTTCATGCCTGGCTGACGGGCGGCTGATCTGTTAAATGATAATGATTAGGATTTAATAGGCTGCAATGCTTCGCGTGTCTACCAGATGGCATAAATTCATGAATTGTTATGCAGTATATATATATATATATACTGTGCAGTATTGCAGCCAGCGGGAATAAAATGCTTCAATCCCTGCCTGGAAAATAACGCAATGCACTCGGGCAGAAAACAGTCACAAACCTCAATACACCCGAGTATACCCGAATTCGTGGGACTAGCCGAGCTCGAATAAAGTGTGTCGCCAGTGTACCTCACCAGCGATGGGTGAGCGCTACCAGTGGAAGAAGCACAGAGTAACAATATTGTTTGACACCAGTTAATGTCTGAAGTGAAGTCTGTCTATTCTATGGTGAGCATTATGAAGGGCTGTGAATAAAGCTCAGTTTGTACTATAAAAGTACTTGCTGTCCATCATTATTCTATCTGCATATCCACGCCCAGCCTGCACCAACCCAGCACTCTGAAAAGGTATAAGAGAATGAGCACTGCCATGAATATACAACCAACTTCTTCAGAGCTGGGCAAGGAGAGTTACACTTATATACTATTTATATTTGTAAAACCAATATTTGTAGAGGCTTGGGGATAATTCAGACTCAGGTGATGGTATTGTATCTGACCATATCTCTCTCTCTCTCAACCCCTCTACAGTTTGCTCTGTGTCTCTCTCTCTCTCTCTCTCTGCACCCTCTGTTTTGTGTCTATTTCTCTCTTTGTCTCTCTCTCAGCTCTAAGAAAACATGATTTCGTTTCACCCTTTATTCTATTCTTCTATTCTTCCCATGCTTGGGCATGGAGGTTCAAGCTTGCGGTTGAGATTAATTTGAATCATGAGAAGTCCCAGGTCTTTGATTTGGGATATATCAAGCTGGGAAAGTTTAGGGTGGTTCAAATTTGGGAGATCCCAAACCGCCCATCCTCAATAATAAGACTACAAAATACTCTAATACAGTATAACACTTTTGGCATTTATGTTAGCCGCAAGCTATTTCCTATCTTAAAATGTGCATAGTATATTGAAAAGCAGACAGGGATTTCAATCATCAGAAAAAAAAATGAACTTTCTGAAATTTAAGATTTATTTGACTTGTTCACCTTTGGCATTACTAGGTAAGTAAGTGTAAATGTCATAAACAGGTGAGGGGACCAATCATTATCTGTACACTGCCTTGTCAATTTACTATTCCATTGATGTTTAACTTTTTTCAACCTTTTGTTTGAATATGGTGTTCCCCTCTGAGAAAACAAACACCATTCTGGGGAAAGTTATAAAGATAATGCAGTTTCTTTTAGATCCTTGCTGTGCATGCTTAATTTTCTCCATGACATTTTACATTAACGGTAAACCAAGCTGAACAGAGGATTTATTCTGATAACTCTAATCTCGATTAATGTTGGTCTATTAAAAGGGTGTTCTCATGGTGTGCAGTGAAATATTTTTTACCCAATAAATCTACTAGGCAGCAGCAGGAGAGGCAACCATGGAACTGATCAACAATGGTGTCTCAGTCCAACTGACTTTTGTGTTTAATGGTTTGAATGAATGTGGAAATCCCACTTCTATCCTTCTTGTTTATTTTTAATGCCACATGTCCTAATTTACTAACAAGAAGGAAAAAAGAATGTAGAAATATCATTGAACAGTATTTGTATAACAAATTGGAATAAAGTAGTACATTTCAATGACTGTCAAGGAGCCAATGCTTAAAAGGAAAGGGGTTCTACAAGCACTTTCTTATAAAGGTAATGGGGTGTATCACCAAAAGAAGATTGCTATTATTATTGGTTACTGTATCATATGGTTTTCATTAAGCAAGCAATTTAAAGGACTTTGTTGCAAATGTTAACATTTAAGACAATTGAGAGATCATGATAAATGTTACTGGTAAGACACAAACACATTTGTTGTTGCAGTTAAATCAATTTACATTATAGTTTTGTAAAAATTTCCAGGAGTTTCAACTTCTTTTAATTCCAAAACAAAATAGGATGTTACTGTTTTTATTACAATATTCCTATCATATAGCCAAAGAAATTGCAAA
Source organism: Ascaphus truei (assembly GCF_040206685.1). NCBI lineage: Eukaryota > Metazoa > Chordata > Amphibia > Anura > Ascaphidae > Ascaphus > Ascaphus truei. The sequence goes on from NC_134487.1 coordinate 159,054,494, forward strand.
GATATATTTTAGCCACATTCCTGCCAATAGTTGGTTTGTAGCCTGATTGTACTGTACATGTACAGTATGAAATCATCTATACCGCTCAGAAACATATCTCATTAAACACGTCTAAGCCGTGCGATATGGGTTTGTTTGGTAACGATTTACTTTTAGCTTGTTAAATTTGTGCAGTATGCCAAGGCTATATGTAAATGAACAAATCTTGCGACATTACGTATTCACAATCTGTTTACTGAACTGCCAGACAAGAATGAATAGATAACATTTCACATATATATATATATATATATATATATATATATATATCAGATCCCCTGATGAAATCCGCTGAAGCGGAAGAAACGCATAGGGTCACGTGTTACTGGAAACTACAGAGGGCAACTAGCTCATGCTCAAACATCCGGCACAGACGTCAGATCCTGCATCCTGCTATTCGACTAGTGGGTGATCGAACACAGCCAGGAAAACATCTACCTTCCCCCGCAGAGGAGAGAGGTCTAAACCGGCAACAGATCCCACAGCAGGGCTGATTCATAGCAGTCACGTCAACATGCAGAGAAAAGAATTCTGATTCTCAGACGTCAGCGTGGTGCATGGGCAGGTCCCATAAATTGCTTGTTTTAAATGGACAAAGTGTGAGTTGGCAATTGTCTACTTTTATTAATTAAAACCTTTATATTCGAATTACACTAGGATCGGGCGCTTTTTCTTTTCTTTTTTTTTAGGTATCGTTGGGAGGTTGGAAATCCCAAGAATTAAGCAGCCCAGGACGTCTAATTCATGTTTTAAGGATTTGTATGGACAATTTTTTATTATATTTTTATACACCCATTTGTCTGCAACACTTGAGAGACATACACATCATCTCTATAGACATTTTTTCAGTGGTGTTTATTCTGTTGCCAACAAAAATATCTTTTTTATATTTTTTTATATTTATATTTATTTTTATATATTTTTACATCTTTTCATTTTTTTCCATTTTTCATAAAATTTTTTTTTCAATTATTCATTTCACTTCACTTTTCACATATACAGTGCAATTTGGATAGTTTTCTGTTCATTTTTTTTTTTTTTTTTTTAACATTGGTATACATCTGTGCTGGGTTTATCATCCTGCAGCTTGAGGTCTGTTTTGCAGGTATAAGGTGTATATTGATAAGGGTGCTGCTTTTAATTTCAATATATATATATGTGAAAAAGAAAAAAGCGCCCGATCCTTGTGTGATAAAAGATAACAAAAGGATTAATAAAACAATCATTCAGACACATTCAAACTCACAAATTCGCCATAATAATAAAGCTTGGTATGAGATTGGACTCATGCGCCAACACAGCTGGAGTGACCACCATCTGCTTGCTCTGCTGGATAACGTGACCTCTGGGACTTCACTGTCGGTGTTCTGTTGTAAAAGTCCTCCGGCAACCCAGAGATAGCAGCGTTAGGTTCCTGGTTTAGAGGAGTGCTGTTGCACAAAGATATTCCCAGCAAGAACGGCAGCTTGTACTTCCACTGTTCCTTGGCAAAATGGCTCTCAATCAGCCACCGTAGGTCTCTTCACACCACATATATATATATATATATATATATATATATATATATATATATATATAGACAGAAAAAGAGAGAGAGCGCACGCCCCATAGCATAATATTGCATAAAATTTATTAAAACAAGGAAAGGGATGGGGGGTGGGGGGGGGGTAGGAATCGCACTTACAGGATGCAAATAGTTAAAAGACAATTTGTGATAATATCACTACCATCCGGTTCTGGATACTGGAACACGTCTCCGTGGACTCCTTCAGGGCTGCCAGACACGATAACCGGAGACCAGATGATGAAGGCTCCGTTCGCTCTCTGCACAGAGTCCAAAGCTCCAGCTCACACTTTCAATGGCCGCCGATCGTATTCCCGCACTTGGTATAGGCTGCTGCGCGTGCGCGGCGTCGTCGTGATGACGTGATCGCGCTCTCAGTACCCTAACGCGTTTCGTCACCTGACCGGTAACTTTCTCAAAGGGCTGATGTCGAAAGGAATCAAGTCCAGCCCTCTTATAGCCAGTCCATTGCCAGGCAACCCGTGATCGGGTGATTAATAAAACCTGAGTGGTATTGAATAAAGCTAATATATACCATAGATGCTAATCATATTGGGGACTGGTTTTCTAAGGGCTGATAGTGACTAATGCACTTAAGGAATGAACATACAATAATTACAAATGTGCAATTAAAGCACAATAATGAACAATAGTATGGGAACAGAAAGGATATCATGACATTATTTTTAACACTAACAATAAAATTGTTATCATATAAATTCATCAATCATTGTACTGCAATGTATATTTCCAAACATTATTCTCAAACTGTATTTGATGGTTTCCCATTAGGAAAGTCCACAAGATAAATATTTTACAAGATATATGCAAAATTAGTTTTCACACTCTACATAAGTGTGGATAACTATACCATACATTGCACAACATGATCAACATGTAAAAGCAAGATTGCATTAATTAAAACAATGAATTCAGATCTGACAGATATTAATCATAAACAGAACAACATTACCCATAAATTCCAATTCCATATCCATATATAGATGGAGAAGGATTAAAGACCCATATGCTATATAAGGCATGAATGTATATAGAGGAACAAAAGGAAAATTGATGTATATTAAAAAGTTAATACATTCCCTTTTGGGTTAATAGATTATATCTATATATCCTTTTAGTATCTCTGTATACTGAATATACAAACAGATTATATATAATCCATAGTATTCATTTTATTACACTTTGTGCCTCAAATACTATAGGATATGGAAACTGGATAAACTTATTTCCACAGAGACAAGAATAGAATGACCTTTAAAAGTCACAATCATACCCCTGTACTAATACAATGGGTTAATAGAGAGATGAAGAGAGGAAGGACAAGGTATGGATTATAATTATAGACTAAATTTATGTATAATGCATAGGAACTCCTACAATAAAGAATTTATCTAAATAAAGATAATTAAATTTTATATTTGATTGGGACTACTAAATTAAAAATAAAAATAAAAATAAATATGAAAATGGAATGAAGAATAGGGGAAAATAATAATAACACCTCTTCAAATATTATAGGGGGTGGATGAATGGGGATAAAGGGATGGGTATTGTGAAAGATTGGAAAATATTGAAATGAATGGGAAGGAGGGCTGAGGGGAGGGGAATGTGAGATGGGAAGGGAGGGAGGGAAATTGAACTATTGAGGAGTGTGGAAAAAAGAGGACCGCAGGTAGGAACCATCCATAGGTTCCTTTGAGGAGAGCGAGGAGAGTCCAAGAGGTCAGGAGATCAGACCAGTGTACTAGCGTCCAGACACTCATTGAGTCCACCAGGGGTGAGAGTCCCCAATTGGTGGATCCAATAAGTCTCCTGTCTGCACAAGATCTTATATCGATCGCCCCCCAGAGCACCGGAAGAGATGAATTCCAGGCCCATGATTGACATGCATTTTGGGTCCTGGTTGTGTATAATTTTATAGTGTCGGGAAATACTGTTTGTGTTTAGTCCCTTTATGACACTCCTTCTGTGCTCTAGGAAACGAGTGCAGAGGGATCTGGTGGTGCGCCCCACATAACGTAGACCGCAACCACACTGGATGCAGTACACTACGAATGAACTAAGACAATTTATGTGATTCCTGACCTGATAGATAGTATCTCTGCTGGAGGAACTGAATTCGGACCGGGCCTTCAAGTGTCTACAGGTGATACACCTGCCTCGTTCACATTTATGATTTCCTAAGGGGCCTTTTGAAGTTGTTTTATCCGAGTTATTTGCTGTTTTTAATTTGGATGGAGCTAAAATACTCTTCATGCTTCTGGCCTTCCTGTAGACAATTGATGCACGATCTGAAAGAATGCCTTTCAAATGTGGATCACATCTGAGAACTCCCCAGTGATTGCTCATAATTTTTTGAATTACTTTATGAGACTGATTGTAGGTGGTAATAAACCTTACACTAGATGTAGCAGTTTCGTCTCTAATAACTGGTGAGTTATAACTCAGACGTGAAGTGACCTGTCTATTTATAGATGTTTTTAACATAGTTAATCTATCCATGGAGCTGACTTTCTTTAAGAAGGTTCCTACCTGCGGTCCTCTTTTTTCCACACTCCTCAATAGTTCAATTTCCCTCCCTCCCTTCCCATCTCATATTCCCCTCCCCTCAGCCCTCCTTCCCATTCATTTCAATATTTTCCAATCTTTCACAATACCCATCCCTTTATCCCCATTCATCCACCCCCTATAATATTTGAAGAGGTGTTATTATTATTTTCCCCTATTCTTCATTCCATTTTCATATTTATTTTTATTTTTATTTTTAATTTAGTAGTCCCAATCAAATATAAAATTTAATTATCTTTATTTAGATAAATTCTTTATTGTAGGAGTTCCTATGCATTATACATAAATTTAGTCTATAATTATAATCCATACCTTGTCCTTCCTCTCTTCATCTCTCTATTAACCCATTGTATTAGTACAGGGGTATGATTGTGACTTTTAAAGGTCATTCTATTCTTGTCTCTGTGGAAATAAGTTTATCCAGTTTCCATATCCTATAGTATTTGAGGCACAAAGTGTAATAAAATGAATACTATGGATTATATATAATCTGTTTGTATATTTAGTATACAGAGATACTAAAAGGATATATAGATATAATCTATTAACCCAAAAGGGAATGTATTAACTTTTTAATATACATCAATTTTCCTTTTGTTCCTCTATATACATTCATGCCTTATATAGCATATGGGTCTTTAATCCTTCTCCATCTATATATGGATATGGAATTGGAATTTATGGGTAATGTTGTTCTGTTTATGATTAATATCTGTCAGATCTGAATTCATTGTTTTAATTAATGCAATCTTGCTTTTACATGTTGATCATGTTGTGCAATGTATGGTATAGTTATCCACACTTATGTAGAGTGTGAAAACTAATTTTGCATATATCTTGTAAAATATTTATCTTGTGGACTTTCCTAATGGGAAACCATCAAATACAGTTTGAGAATAATGTTTGGAAATATACATTGCAGTACAATGATTGATGAATTTATATGATAACAATTTTATTGTTAGTGTTAAAAATAATGTCATGATATCCTTTCTGTTCCCATACTATTGTTCATTATTGTGCTTTAATTGCACATTTGTAATTATTGTATGTTCATTCCTTAAGTGCATTAGTCACTATCAGCCCTTAGAAAACCAGTCCCCAATATGATTAGCATCTATGGTATATATTAGCTTTATTCAATACCACTCAGGTTTTATTAATCACCCGATCACGGGTTGCCTGGCAATGGACTGGCTATAAGAGGGCTGGACTTGATTCCTTTCGACATCAGCCCTTTGAGAAAGTTACCGGTCAGGTGACGAAACGCGTTAGGGTACTGAGAGCGCGATCACGTCATCACGACGACGCCGCGCACGCGCAGCAGCCTATACCAAGCGCGGGAATACGATCGGCGGCCATTGAAAGTGTGAGCTGGAGCTTTGGACTCTGTGCAGAGAGCGAACGGAGCCTTCATCATCTGGTCTCCGGTTATCGTGTCTGGCAGCCCTGAAGGAGTCCACGGAGACGTGTTCCAGTATCCAGAACCGGATGGTAGTGATATTATCACAAATTGTCTTTTAACTATTTGCATCCTGTAAGTGCGATTCCTACCCCCCCCACCCCCCATCCCTTTCCTTGTTTTAATAAATTTTATGCAGTATTATGCTATGGGGCGTGCGCTCTCTCTCTTTTTCTGTCTGTAGATATCTGTGGAGTTGGTTTACCCCATGTGAGAGCAGCCTAAAGACCCCTTTCAACATCAGAAACCTCATCATTATGGACTAATTATTGAAGGACTGGTTGGAGTTTTTTTTGATTTTTTGTGTCTTTCTTTTTCTCTTTTTTAGCACGTTTATGCACTGTTTTGTTTACTTTTATTGGTTGTGTTATAATAGAATGCACTTAGGTCACATTAGTTGAAGAGATATACTAATATTTTCAAACAATATTTACTTTACACAACTTTTTATTTAATAATTATAGTTATAATTATTTTAAATTATCACAGTTATATTTTTATTTTTTGGCGCCACACTTTTTTGTGTTTTATATATATATATATATATATATTGGGATAATTTTGCACAGGTTACAGTTACAGTCCCCAGTCCCGTATTTGAAGACATTGGACAAATGTCAGTGATATGTATAGGTTAAAGATTGATGACTTTGTGAATTATGTTATTGAAAATGTTTTTATTACCACTTGGAGCTCTAATGGTTGCATCCCATGGTTAAAACCATCAATAATTTGAAAAAAGCGTTACAATTATTATTATCAGTTTTTTTTAGCATGAACCATTTATTTTTTAAATCTTTCAACATACTGTATAGTATTAGTGGGACTTCCTTATGCGTTAATGTTATAAGTTGTATCAAACTGTATATCATTATCCGAGCTCTTTTGTCACAAAAAGTGTATTGAAAAGTCTTATTGAACATAGCGAGGATTTCTATCGCTACTCATTTCCTGCACATATTGCTCGGTGTGTCATCTGCAAATTTGCACTTTAAACAATAGGCCCCTTTGAGCTTACTAAAAAAAAACCTGTAAATAATGACAATTTTTAGAATTGAATTAACATTAGGAAATATATAGTTGAGATCGTACTGACAAAAAACACACACACACAACTACAAAATCTAAATAGATAATTGCATATTGTTTTGCAAGATCTTTGTTTCTTGACTGCTGGAGCAGACTGTGCAGTGTCTTTTGTCTGCATTTTCGTATTTATGAAAAGGGACCCATATGCATTCTGAATAGGATCTTCTGATGGATTAAAAGGGGTGTTTTCGTGTCCATAAAAGTTTTTCCCCCATAAATCTACATAAATACTGCCCAAATGATCTTATGCAAATAAAGGTTTCTGCGAATTAAGCTGCCTTTGAGTGAAAAGATTAAATATATATATATTTTCCCCTTTTTTTGCATACATTTAAGCTAGTTATTTGTAAACAAAAGACAAAATGTTAGGAAGAAACACTCATTAAAGGAAGCAGGGAATGTATGCAAATTATTTTGTTAATATAAAAATGTAATGAGATTAAAATAATGATTAAAACTAATGTACTTTATAGCATTTAGACATTAGGCTTTCAATAGTCCTCCTTCTAAAACAAGCTGGAAAAATACCATACTAAAAAATGGATAAACCTCTTGGTCCTACTTTAATCCCTACGCTCACACACATTTGTAACTCCTTCCTCTACTCTGGTACCTTTCCCTCCTCCTTCAAACATGCAATAGTTATACCATTACTCAAAAACAGCAAACTTGACCCTACCTGTCTTTCTAACTATCGACCTGTCTCCCTCCTGCCTTTTGCCTCTAAACTCCTTGAACGTCTTGTATTCTCTCGCTTGCTCCATTTTCTCAACACCTATTCTCTCCTAGACCCTCTACTATCTGGCTTCCGCACTGCTCACTTCACGGAAACAGCCCTCACTAAAATAACTGATTACCTCCATGCTGCCAAAGACAGAGGTCATTACACTCTGCGCATATTACTCGACCTCTCTGCAACATTTGACACCGTGGACCACCCTCTTATCCTTCACATTCTCCATACTCTTGGTATTCGGAAGAAAGCTCTATCCTGGATCTCCTCTTACCTCTCTCATCGTAGTTTCAGTGTCTCTTCTGCTAACACCTCCTCCTCTATTAATCTCTCTGTGGGGGTACCCAGGGCTCTATCCTGGGACCTCTTCTCTTTTCTCTGTGCACACTCTCTCTAGGTGACCTAATAACATCTCTTGGGTTTAAATATCACCTCTATGCTGACGACAGACAAATTTACTTTTCAACCCCCGACCTTACACCTGCTGTACAAACCAAAGTTTCTGAATGTCTCTCTGCTATATCATCCTGGATGGTCCTCCGTCACTTTAAACTCAACATGGCAAAAACAGAGCTCCTTATACTTCCTCCCAAACCAAACTACCTCCTTCCACATTACTGTTGGAAGTACCATCATTCACCCAGTAGCCAAGCACGCTGCTTAGGAGTCACACTTGACTCCTCTCTCACATTCTCCTCTCACATTCAAAATGTTTCTAAAACCTGTCGCTTTTTCCTCTGCAATATCACAAAGATATACGCCTGTTCCTCTATTGCTCGACGGCTAAAACTCTGACTCAGGCCCTCATTCTCTCCCGTCTTGATTACTGTAACTTCCTACTGTCCGGCCTTCCTACCTCTCATCTGTCTCCCTTACAATCTATCCTTAACACTGCTGCCAGAATCGCTCTGCTCTTTCTTAAATCTGTCTCCGGGTCTCCCTCCTGAAATCCCTCTCCTGGCTTCCGATCAAATCCCGCATCTCACACTCAATTCTCCTCTTCGTTTTTAAAGCTTTACACTCTTCTTCCCCCCTTTACATCTAAGCCCTAATTTCTCATTATGCACCATCCCGACTCTGGCGTTCTTCTCAAGGATGTTTTCTTTCTACCACCTTTGTATCTAAAGCCCTCTCCCGCCTTAAACCTTTTTCGCTGACTGCCCCGCACCTCTGGAATGCCCTTCCCCTCAATACCCGACTAGCACCCTCTCTATCCACCTATAAGACCCACCTTAAGACACACTTGCTTAAAGAAGCATATGAATAGCACTGTGGATAATACTGGACACATGATACATAAAGCTTGGCCTCCAGCAGATGCACTTACCAGAATGCCCTCCTACTGTCTCTGTATGATCTCCCTACCTACCAATTAGATTGTAGATCCTTGGAGCAGGGACTCCTCTTCCTTAATGTTACTTTTATGTCTGAAGCACTTATTCCCATGATCTGTTATTTATATTATCTGTTATTTATTTGATTAACACATGTATTACTACTGTGAAGCGCTATGTACATTAATGGCGCTATATAAATAAAGACATACAATACAATATTTATCAAAAGAAAATTATGTATTAATATTTTTTTTATATAGTGGTGAAGTATACACAACATTGAACATAGAATGTTTGAAATACTGTACAGTACATGTCACATGTCACTTCTCTCATACATTCTCACATTTAATAAAGAAACAGAGTTTGATGGCAGATAAGAACCACTCGTGCTACCTAATCTGTCCATTCTCACATCTGCTGTTAAACCTCAGGCCCTATTAGATGTTTGGCTTTCTTTCATATTTAGGGTACCCTTGTGCCTATAGCAAACATTTTTTACTTCTCCCCGCTGTTGGGAAGCTTTTACGGGTGGGCAATTTCACAATTTTTTTGGTTTGGGGTCCAAACTATTTTCGTCTTGGTTTCGTGGCATCAAAATAAGCAGGAATCTTTCAATCGAAAATATAAACAAATTTTTTAAACCTTTAGCAAAAGTTTGATAAGGTTTCCATTGTCAAATTTAAAAAGGTGGCCACTTTATTATATATATAAAAAAAATAATAATACGAAGATTAGCTTTTCAAGTTTGAGCTGCAATTCGAAAGCTCGTTGCAAAGTTTGACAAACTTCCAATAAACGTTGAAGTTCCCGAAGTTTGGACTTTGAGGCTATTCCACAGATTCACAATTCTTTCCTTCAAGAAGTACTTCTTTCTTTTGGTGCCGGAGTCCCTTACAAGTAGATAGAAGATCTAACGCTGGGATTCAAACCAGGTTCATTTAGACTAGACTGATCGCTATAAGCAAATTAGTTTATGTGAACAACAACTCTATTAAGTATTTGACTATTTCCTTATGCAATTATTTTTTATTACAGTGTTATGTAATGCTGGGTCATTAGCTAAATGGTATGAGTCACAGGGAGTCACAGGGAGTAACTGCAGGGGGGGATTCCAGTAGCTGGGACTGGCTAGCAGGCAGGTAGCGATGGTCAGAGGACAGGCAGAGAACGGCAGCAGGCAGGTAATGATGGTCAGGAAACAGGCAGGGGTCAGGACTACGGAGGAGTAAAATAGTAAGATTTGAATAGGGTCAACAGTAAATGATACAATGAGGCAGCAAACTTGCTTAGTGAGCCACCATAAATAGACAATGACGAAGGGGAGGTTTAAAAAGGCTGGCTGGTGGTAGGAAGCAGGTGTCGGCAATGAGGCACTCAGCCACCTTTAGAAAGTTCTCTGGAGATAACAGAAGTCCCGGTGGCAGATCGATAAAACTCCAGGATGGGAGCGAGAGAGACCAGGAACACTTCTGACAGGACCATACACGGCAAGTTCATTCACTTGTGGCTAATTTTTTAATATGCCCTCGAAGGAGTATTTGCAAAAATTCAGTAGCCAGTTCATAAATTACCCCCTAGCCTTTTTTTTACGTAATTGTTTTTGTGGAAATTCTACAGGTTACATAAACATATATTTAAGTAATATTCAAAATATTAACTTAGGTATTTTTTTTTTAAACAATCAATATAATCAGTTTTTACAATACGGCCATATAGTAGCTCGAAGGGGGAGAAGCCTGTAGATTCCTGTGGTACCTCTCGGTAGGCAAACAGCAAGTGCTGTAAATGAATCTCCCAGTCTTTCCCCTCCGCCTCTATAAATGTCCGAAGCATCTGCTTCAGGGTACCGTTAAACCTCTCACATAATCCGTTTGTCTGGGGATGGTAAGGGGTAGTGCGCCGGTGCTGTACACCGCATGCATCCCAGAGACAATGTAACAGTTCACTCATGAACTGCGACCCCTGATCGGTTAGGATCTCACTAGGGAAACCTACCCTAGAAAAAATGTTCAGCAAAGCTGCTGCCACTGTCTTGGCATCTATGGTGCCAAGCGCTACCGCCTCAGGGTACCGGGTGGCAAAATCCACCACCGTGAGGATGTAGCGCTTCACTGACCTGCTAGTAATCATAAGGGGTCCTACAAGATCCATCGCTACTTTCTGGAAGGGTTCCCCTATTATCGGTAGGGGTTTCAGGGGTGCCTTCACACGGTCGCCCGCCTTACCCACTCGCTGGCAGGCATCACAGGAGTGGCAGAAATTGCCCACATCTCGAGATGCCCCCGGCCAGTAGTAACGCTGTAATAACCGGGCTCGCGTTCTGTTGACCCCCTGATGTCCCGCTATCGGAATAGAGTGAGCTACCTATAACAGTTGCTGTCGGTACCCCTGGGGCACTACTGGCTGTCACTTACTGGTCATTCCCTTCTCTATCCCCGGGTTCCCTTCTTCTCTATACAGGAGTCCCTTATACCATAAGCAGTGCTCAGTGCCTTCCCCTGCCTGAGATTCGGACGCCCGTAGTCTCACGCCGGCCAGGGTAGGGTCTGTCTTCACTGCCTCCCTAAACTGGGCTCCTAATTCTGGCCACCCCCCAGTCATGTCATTGTCCGGAGAATGGGGAAGGGTGAGGGGAAACAGCAAGTCAGTCTGTGGTTGCAACTGATCCTGGCTTACCTCCCCTGGCTCCTCTGCGCCCTCCGCTAACGTTGGTCCCAAAGGCTGGGGGACTGGCGCCGCCGCCATTGCCGCTGTCTGGCTCCAGGTAACCGCCGCCACTGCAGCGGGTTTGGGCACTCAGTCGTAAGTGCAGGTCATCGGACCCAGATCGTTGCCAAGAAGAACTTCAGCATCCAAACCGGGTAAAAACCCCACCTCCCGCACACCCTGGCCCTCCCCCCAGTCCAAAAAAATTCTGGCCACTTGCAGGAAACGTGGCTCTCCGTCGGCCACAGTGATCTGTATACCAGGGCCTGGGAGTAATTCCTCTGGCTGGACCATATCAGGTCGGACCAGGGTCACTGCAGCTCCTGAATCCATCAAGCCGACTGCTTGCCGGTCACCGACTGTGACCGGGGTGAGATGTCTGCTCCGGCCATCCGTCTGTTGCAGGTCCACGCTGAGATGTCCTCCGCTCCTTGCTGTAGGCACCGATGAAACCGGGACAGGTGTGGCATGGGACGTCTCGCTGGGAGTTGGTTCCATGACCGGTCCGGAGTCTTTGGTGGAAGCCACCCGCACACGGGCTACCAGCTTCACAGCTGGGGTGCGTTGCCCCTGATGGGGTCCGCTGGAACGCAGGGGTTCTGGACAATCTGGTCTGATGTGACCAGGGCAGTTGCAGTTGTAGCACCGGCGCTCGTGCCGGAGCTCCCCCGCCTTCGGTGAACTGGCAGACTTTTTGGCCGGTGCCGCCGCCACCGCCGCCTTGGCTACTGCTTTGGCGGGCATCAGGGCTCGGCTGGCCACATAGTCGTCTGCAAGCCTCTCCGCCTCCTGGTAAGTCTTGGGCTTCTTGTCATACACCCAAGCCCTCACCGCCAGAGGGAACTGCTGCATGAGCTGTTCCTGAAAGATGAGGTCCAGAAGGCGTTGGTAAGTCCGTGCCTCATAGCCCTCCACCCAGCGTATCCCGTACAAAGCCATGCGGGTCACGTAGGTAACATAGGACTCCAGGGGCTACCTCTCTTCCTGCCGGAATTTACCCCGGTACGCTTCAGGGGTAAAACCGTACTGAAACAGTAACAGTTCTTTCAGGTTGTTATAGTCATCAGCATACTCATCTGGAAGCGCCATCATCGTCTGCTTAGCCAAGCCAGACAGTAAGGGGTCAAAACGTGCAACCCGATGCTGGGGAAGCACTTTGTACCGCCGACACTGTGTTTCAAAGTTCTTTAGAAAACTGTCGATCTGATCAGTACCTTCCACAAACTTGGTGACACTGTGCTGATCCAGTTTGAGTTTATCTTTGTTGGGTTGGACAGGGGGGCAATAAGCGGGTCTGTTCACTGACATAGTGATAAACTGCAGCCGCTCCTCCGGTGTCCCTCTGTCACCCCACGCAGTAATCAGTGCCAACATTTCAGGGGTGAATGGACTGGAAGCCGCAGCAACCAGTACCCCTCCTGTTGCACTGCTCCCGGGAGGTGCACTCGTTCCCTCCCCGAGATTCCGCTTCCCCGGCACTGGGTTCCTTCCCTGATCTCCGGGTGGCTGTATAAGGGCAAGCTGAGCCATATCCTGAGCCTCTGCAAGCTGGGCTTCATAGTCACTGATTGCGTCAACCATGTCTGCGACCTTCTGGTTCTCATAGGGTAGTCCTTATTCATGGCACTTGTCCTTCAGCTGAGCTTGGGTCCTCATGTTGGATGAGCCTTCAGCCTCGCTCATGGTTCACGGTCGCAGCAGTGAGGTGGTGTTACAACTTGTGTTATCTGTTGCACTACTGTGTGTTCAATATCTTTAGTCCCAGGAACTCGCAATTCCCTTCGAGTTCCCACTATATTACAGGGTCCCGCAGTACACTGTAATACAGGTTCAGTTCAATCCCGCCGCTGCCACCAGTTAATTATAAATCTTGTCACGGTAACTTATGACAAGATATATCAAACACCAAATATCTGGGTTGAACTGAACGAGGCTTAGATATAATAAAATATATTTATTCCTTAAGAAGGTGAACACAGCAATATAGTACAATTAACAGGCAAGAAGGTAACACTTACTTATGGTTGGGGAATGGAGAAGTATCAGCTAGCAATTCTCCAGCAATCCGGTGACATTCAAGATGAAATCAGAAGAACAACACAAACTGTAGGGTTGACACAGTTTATATACCTTTGTAACCCTATTCTTAACATTGAATACAGACTATTGGTGAACAATTATCTGTATCCAATCCCTAATGTGGAAACACAGTTTTACCCATGCCCCCCAGCTAGTTAGCCCATGCGTACTGGGACTCTGAGGGTCTTATTTCTGTATTAATTATTAATTTCTTCATAATTAAATCAGGGGCGACGACCAGTCTACCAGATGAAGTATCTGGCAGGATCTTCATAATTTGTAGGTGTAGATATGACATTTACAAACCACTCAAGTTTGATGCTTCCCCGCCCTCAGGTAAACAGTTAGAGTGGCAGAGTCTTTTGATCAGTACTTGGTTCCTAGTGTAAACAATCAGGGCAGTTAACTTTTGATCACAGGGCTTATGCTAAATCATCCGGCTGCCCTTCCTGACCTATTAGCATAGCAGATGGAGTCTACATTTTGAGAGCAGATCCAAAATACCATATACACTTTAATATCTTCACATATTAATAGGTTCTGTTCTGGTGGGCCCAGTGGGTCGAAATTTGCCAGTTTTTAATGCCGACAGTGACTCTACATATTGGCCAAATTTCAACTCTCTGCGACCTCCAGAACCGGAGATACAGAAATGCACTTTAAAACATTTTTAAAATACAGGATTATAATGAAACATGGGAACAGGGGAACATACATTTTCCTGACATGACAAGGTGTAAGCCACATTCCTGGACCGCAGTCCAGTTAACCCCTTGCCTCCCTGGTGAGGTCAGGGGGTGCCCATATTGGGTGCAACCTCTTTAATACCGGGCCAATCCCCCTCTCCCTCTACATGAGGTAAGGATGCAAATTAACTGACTAGAGCCCAGGGACAGAGTCCTGTTAGAGTATACATAGTCGGTAAGCAGGCAGGAGGTCATGGCTGGTTGCAGTGGTGCAAAGTCCAGGCAACAGGCAAAGGGTCGGGGCAGGCATCAGGCAGCGAGGGAAGGCTCATGAACAAGTAAGGCTCAGCAAACTAGAACCCAAGGTGGCCAGGAACACAAGGAAACATATACAATGGTCAGGCAGGGGCTGGAAGTCACTGACTGATATTTAAGCCCTTGAACAGGTGCAGCCAATAACAAAGTTCAGGGGAAGGCTTGCCAGCAACCAAGATGCCACAGCAGCCACGTCAATCACTGCTTTTTTTGTAACAGAACAAGTATAAACACTACTGTACATTCTAAAGTATATAACATATGCACTTTTGGGTGTCTTTCTGAGAATTGCTGCGATGCAGTTTTGGGTCCCTATGGCAGGGAAAGGATCCATATTAAACATAAAATAATTAAAAAATGCAGCAAACAAGAGACATTTGCATACTTAGTTTTACTAATATTAGCAGCATTATTACATTGTTTGTAATATTAAATTGTTATTTTATGTATTTATTGCATTTGCTGTTTTTATACTATTTTTGAGGCTGTTTGTTTATAGAAGTGATGAATGCATTAATCCAGGTGTGTCTATATTATAGACATTTGCAGAGATGTTTATGCCACTAAGTTGTCAAATAAATATAAGTGGAATGTTAGAATTTCAGACATATCTACACTATTTCCTTGTGAGTATACAAATATTTGGGAAAAAATAACAGAATTAACATTTTTTCTTTATAATGCATCATGTGGAATTCATGTTCATTCTCTCTTTCACTACCACCATTGGGGCAGTTTTGCCCATCTCTACTCAATATGTATGTGACGGGAGGGGGTAACCAGGCTCTATGATAAAGGTCAAGCCCGTTTTTGTTACCCCCTGCTCCGTGTTTAAGGGTTCCAGACTGTTAGCTCTTGAACCCAGTAACATTCTATGATCACATTGTACTTTGTGTAATAAAAACTATTTTTGTGATTTTCCCTTTACGGGTAGGCATCAAGCAGGGATTGTTAGTTTCAAGGGGGGAGGAACCGTTGACAGAATGTGCCTTGGAAGTTGGGGTCCGGAGTTACCGGGTCCCCAATAAATGTACCCGGGAATCATGCCTATTTCTCAGATACATGTAAGCACATTGTCCCAGCAATACTTCCCCTTGAAAACTTAAGCACAACTCACCACTAGCGTATCCTGCTTCAGCACAGCCCAGAAAGGAGAATGAGGCACAGGGATATATATTTATTCTTGTAGCTGAGAGAATCTCTAGGTTAAGGGGGGTACCCCAGCTAGTTCCAAATTGACCAACAACGAGTATAGGGTTGGTGGGTGCCCAACCGTATATAAGGTTTGGGGGGCTCTGCGAGTCCAACCTGAGTCACAGGGAAAGTGTGTGGGGAAATAAGGCAGGCAGAAATTAAAGAGACAACATTTTTCCTTTTCTGTTCCCTGTAGCACAAGACTCAGAGTGTATTAAAATATAATTTAATGTATTGTAATATGTTTTTACATTCGGAACCCATGTCCAAACAGGCAGCCCATGCAAACCCATAGGCGCCAGTATGTCTGCTGGATATCGGAGTTCAAAGCAGCCAGAGGATGCCCAGAGGTGTGAACAGCATTTGGTTAGCGGGGAAAGGTGGAGTACTAGGTCCGGAGATCAATGGCAGTCCTCCGGGATGCCACATGTTCTGCCAGACCTAGTGGAGCCTGCCCAGCGGGTGGCATTGGGAGGGCTGGGGAGGTATGTGGCAGGCTTATGCATGCCCCGAACCTGTTTCGAATTTCCCGCTGACCCGGCTTTCTAGCCGGCTCGGCTCCGATTGGCTGCTTGGGAAAGTTCCCATGTACTGATTGGCTGTCCGGTCTGCTTCTATTTTGTGAATGAAGCATAGAATACTATGAGCCAATCAGATGGTGATTTCCCCTTGAGTCAGAGCCGAAAGAGAATGGGAGGGCTTTTCAAAGATGCTTTGTTTGCAATAGCAAATCAACCGGCTTCGATTTCAAGCCTGAAAAGCCTGCCCGCCAGAGACTACGTCCAGCATTTTGCACCCAAGTTCTCAGAATTGAACGTAGTGGTCACGGCTTGAATTTTATGCCGATTTGAGTTCCAGGAGATTTGGGCTGACTCGCGGTCAGGAGGGACCAAGTTCTCAGAAGAGAACGTAGCTCTGGTGTATGGAATTATATGCCCTTTTGAGTTTCAGGAGATTCTGGGCTACGTCCCGGTCAGGGTAAAATTCTTCCAAAGAGTTCCCTTCACCTAGGAAAGTCTAGGTTTCAACCCCAGCTCCAAAATAAGTGTGTCTTTTTGCCTGTATTTTGTGTTTTATTGTGTGTAAGCGAATTTATGCCGAATAAATTACAATTTATTTCTCTACTGTCACGCATGTGCTCCTACACACAAGCCGAGAGAAAGGAAGGGACCCAATAGCGAGGTGGGGAAGCCGCAGGAGACACGATATAAGAGAAGTTTCCGCATAGCTGGGGATCGGCGCACATAGTCACGTGAGCGCGCCGCGCGCAGGAGAATGCGCGACGCGTCCAGAGGTGCGGAGCCAAGCACAGAGACACGACTAGACATGTGTGCGCATGCTCTGGCAGCAGAGCGGGATGCGCGTGTTCTCAGGCACCAACATGTGGGGGGAAACCAATGCTTCAGCACAGGAGTCTGGAACAGGCGAGTAACAGCAGCCCTTAGGAACTCAGGAACACAGGCCTTAGCATGAAATGTAGCAGCACTGACCTCTGCGTGGAGAGTAGCAGCAGGTCTCGGGAAATCAGGAACACAGACCTCTGCATGGAGAGTAGCAGCAGGCCTCAGGAAATCAGGAACACAGGCCTCTGCCTGGAGAGTAGCAGCAGGCCTCAGGATACTCAGGAACTAATAATGAGAACTAGAGAGGAGCAGAGAAGGATAGAGTCCAGAGCACAAGCTCACAATAGAAATGCTTATTGGAGGACGTCCAGCCTCCTTAAAGGCATAGTGCCAGTAACAGAAGAGTGCAGCAAATACTAAGTTCAAAGTAAGGGTTCTTTAGTTGAATGCTTTGGCCAAAGTATTGTAAGCCTGCTACACGTCAATGTAAACCCTAATCAGCAGGTCCTACACTACCCGCACGGTAACTAACCTCAGAAGTAGAATGAGTGACTGTCCCAGACTTCCAGGAATCCAACGGAGGTAAGTAAAGGTCCCAAGGACGTCCTAGGCAGGAACAGCATGTGATGGTAGTAATAGCAGGAACCAGGGCAGGTAGCAACTGACTTATTTAAAGGGCAGCGGCAGATGATAGCAATGAGAGCCAGAGAGAGGCTTACTTCCTGTCAGCAGGAAGAAGGCAGGATTTGCCAGAAAGCAAGATGGCGACGCTTGCTTCAGAATACGTAAAGACACAGGATCTTGACTTGCAGCTAGAGGGCAGCACCCACCACACAGAGAATCTTGACTCGCAGCTAGAGGGCGGCGCACGCCATACAGAGAGACATCAGATAATCTTGAGTCACCGCTAGAGGGCGGCGATCAGAAGTTCAAGGTAAGGAGGGAACACACCGCAGGGGGCATGTTCCGTGCATCGTCACAGTACCCCCTCTTCAGAATCGAACACCAAGCGATCCATATCAGACTAGGGGGCAGTGATGCATAGGAAGATAGGAACACAGCCTCTGTGTGGAGTAGCAGCAGGCCTCTGGGAACATTGTCTCGCAGCTAGAGGGCAGCGCATGCCGTTACGTGTAGAATGCGCGACACGACCGGGGGTGGGCCGGCCTTCGTGGTACAAGTAGAGGAACCGCGGTGCGTGCATGCTCTGTAAGGAGAGCGGAAACTGAAATGCGGCAGGTAAGGAGGGAACACGCTGCAGGGGGCGAGTTCCCCGATTCCTTACATCTACTTTGTTTTGCTCAATGAATGATCCCGGTAAAAAGGTGTAAATAACCTGGTCTCCCATGACAATTTACAGCTTGGAGGAGAAAAGGGAGAGGTAGGATATAATAGAAACACAATACAACGAATGACACATTAGTCCAGATGGGCCAGTGGTTCGGAAGCAGATCCCCTATAGAATGCACTCAAGATCACTCAAAGGGAAGAGATGGAAAATGTGCATGAATACATAAATACATTTTAGAATTCGCCCTAAGAACAATGCATAGTATAATGGTATAAGTTAAAAAAAAGCTGTGTGTGCTGTGCACGCGCATAGTAAGTGAAACTTCTTTGACTTTTGTCACAGAAATTGTATTTGTATTGGGGATGTTTTAATTAAAAATCAAAATACAATTTCATTGACAAAACGCAAATACATTTGACTTATAATGCGCGTGCTCGGCACACATCCCATGTATTAGCTATTTGCACTGAGTGTCAATATGTGTGTCAGTGTGTGTATGTTTGTCAGTGAGTGTGTGTATGTGTGTCAGTCAGTGTGTGTGTGTTTGTGTGTGTATGTTTGTCAGTCAGTGTATGTGTAAGTCAGTCAGTCAGTGTGTGTGTGTCAGTCAGTGTGTGTGTGTATGTGTGTCAGTAAGTCAGTGTGTGTGTGTATGTGTGTCAGTCAGTCAGTGTGTGTGTGTGTATGTGTATCAGTCAGTGTGTGTGTGTGTATGTGTGTCAGTCAGTGTGTGTGTATGTGTGTCAGTCAGTGTGTGTGTGTATGTGTGTCAGTCAGTGTGTGTGTATGTGTGTCAGTCAGTGTGTGTGTGTGTGTGTTTGTGTGTGTATGTTTGTCAGTCAGTGTATATGTAAGTCAGTCAGTCAGTGTGTGTGTGTCAGTCTGTGTGTGTCAGTCAGTGTGTGTGTGTATGTGTGTCAGTCAGTCAGTGTGTGTGTATGTGTGTCAGTCAGTCAGTGTGTGTGTGTATGTGTGTCAGTCAGTGTGTGTGTGTGTATGTGTGTCAGTCAGTGTGTGTGTATGTGTGTCAGTCAGTGTGTGTGTATGTGTGTCAGTCAGTGTGTGTATGTGTGTCAGTCAGTGTGTATGTGTGTCAGTCAGTGTGTGTGTATGTGTGTCAGTCAGTGTGTATGTGTGTCAGTCAGTGTGTGTGTCTGTGTGGGGGTCTGTGTGTTGGTCAGTCAGTGTGTGAGTGGGGGTCAGTCAGTGTGTGGGGGTCTGTGTGGGGGGCAGTCAGTGTGTGTGTGGGGGTCAGTCAGTGTGTGTATGTGAGTCTGTGTGTGTATGTGAGTCTGTATGTGTATGTGAGTCTGTGAGTCTGTGTGGGGGTCAGTAAGTGTGTGTGTGGGGGTCTGTGTGGGTGTCAGTCAGTGTGGGTGTGGGGGGGTCTGTGTGGGGGTCAGTCAGTGTGTGTGTGGGGGTCAGTCAGTGTGTGTGGGGGTCTGTGTGGGGGTCAGTCTATGTGTGTATGTGAGTCTGTGTGGGGGTCAGTCTGTGTGTGTATGTGAGTCTGTGTGGGGGTCTGTCAGTGTGTGTGTGGGGGTCTGTGTGGGGGTCAGTCAGTGTGTGTGTGGGTGTCTGTGTGGGGGTCAGTGTGTGTGTGTGGGGGTCTGTGTGGGAGTCAGTCAGTGTGTGTGTGGGGGGTCTGTGTGGGGGTCAGTCAGTGTGTGTGTGGGGGTCAGTCAGTGTGTGTGTGGGGGTCAGTCAGTGTGTGTGTGGGGGTCAGTGTGTGTGTGGGGGGGTCAGTCAGTGTGTGTGTCGGGGTTGTGTGGGAGTCAGTCAGTGTGTGTGTGGGGGTCTGTGTGGGGGTCTATGTGGGGGTCAGTCAGTGTGTGTGGGGGTCAGTGTGTGTGTGGGGGTCTGTGTGTGGGTCAGTCAGTGTGTGTGTGGGTCTGTGTGGGGGTCAGTCAGTGTGTGTGTGGGGGTGTGTGTGTATGTGTGGGTCTGTGTGGGGGTCAGTCAGTGTGTATGTGTCCTGCTGCAGCCAGGGGCGGGGTGTAAAATTGCGCACCACTTCTCCCCCTCCACTTCTGCAAATTCTGCGCACCCCCCCCCCCCGCGGGGTACATGCGCCTGGCATGGGCATGAGTGACCGGCCGCGGGCGAGATTACCCGTCCGCTGCCCGGCCCACCCTTTCTTCCAGCAGCATGAGCCGGCGCCGAGCCCCTGTGCTGCGCGGGTTGCGCAGTGTGCCACCGCTTCCTGCGGGCGCAGGAGGCCCGCGAACGCCCACATCAGTTAGGAGCGTGTGCTGGGAACAACGACGCTGCCAGCCGCTTCTGCGCATGTGTGGCGTCCGTCAGCGGCGCCATCATAACTGCGCATGCGGGGCATGGCAGCGGGCGACGGAACAGCGGCAGTTAGGAGCGGCGGCTATCGCCGCCTCATATGTGAGCAACCGGGTGTGGGGTGTGTGGGAGGGTGAGGGGTGCGGCGGCGATTAGGAGCGGCGCCGGCGGCTATCGCCGCCGCCGCCACATGTGACAGGGGACGTGTGAGCGGAGCGGCGGACGTGTGAGCGGAGCGGCGTCCATTACGTGACGTCACTTCCGTTTCATATGTCGCCCCCATCTATCCAGTTTTATCCCATCAGAGGTGCCACTAAAGAAGTTTCACTTCAAAAATCTGTAATTGTATCAAAAATAATTATAATACAGGGCTTTAAAAAAATGTCCTACTGTACATACAACAAAACAGTGCTGCTTGAATATAGCCACTACTGGATACGTAGTGCAATATTCACCCCCAGTCCGACGGCTATATATACTGCACCGACACACTTTATTCGAGCAAATACCCAGTATGTACCTGGCAGATACCTGGAATGCGCCGCTCCTCACCTCTGACAAGCCCCGTTGCGTTTGCCTTCCCAGCCTGGGTTCATGCCTGGCTGACGGGCGGCTGATCTGTTAAATGATAATGATTAGGATTTAATAGGCTGCAATGCTTCGCGTGTCTACCAGATGGCATAAATTCATGAATTGTAATGCAGTATATATATATATACTGTGCAGTATTGCAGCTAGCGGGAATAAAATGCTTCAATCCCTGCCTGGAAAATACCTCAATGCACTCGGGCAGAAAACAGTCACAAACCTCAATACACCCGGGTATACCCAAATTCGTGGGACTAGCCGAGCTCGAATAAAGTGTGTCGCCAGTGTATTGTGATACCATCACTGTCCTCTAGATGCTGGAATAGGGCAGCTATGGGACTTTCCAGCGTACATGGAATTAATTTCCCTTGAATAAGATACCCTCAGAAGCAGCAAATCAGCCTGAACAAGGATGTGTTTTAACGCAGACACAGGAAGCTGCCATGCTGAGAGAGATTGCTGTCCCAGAGAAGGGGACAGAGAAGAGTTCTTTCCATCAAGGAAAGCTGGAACAGCCCCCAGGCCCATTGGAAGGTGGTTGTGGATCTTGCTTGAACTGTCTTGGTTGTTAATCCCAGGAAGAAGAAGGAAGGATGAGACCGTGCTGAAGCAGGGAATGTCCGGTCCATAGCAATGGAAATACAGAGGAGAGATTCTCTGAGTTCTCGTGGGGCCGAGCTCCCTTAGGAAGGAAGGATGCAAGGCTGTGCTGTAACTATATTAAGTCCAGATACACCGTGGTAAAAACGGTTACATTTGAGCATTAGTTAATCTGACAACTGTACGAATGGGATTGTGACAACAAGACTCCCAAGTTTAGAGAGACCATGGTGGGAATGGTTCTGGCACGACCAAATCGACACAACTGCGGTGGTAACAGTTATTCTGAACCAGGATGTATGGTTTTTAGAGAGTACTCAATCAAGTACAGAAGACAACAGAGGTGTTCGGTGGTCTCCTAAGTACTGCCTGTGTAGATAGAAACACTGGTTAATTTCTGAGAGTCTGTCAAGTACTTTCTTTGGTATAATACCATCTGGGTCTGCTATTACAAGGAATAGGAACAATGTTTGTGCTTGATAATAGTCAGACACTGTCCCTGTGCAGGTCCTATAGTACAGGAAGTAAATAGAGACAGTAATTAGTGTTTAGAATATATATATATATATATATCACTCTCTGATGATATACCACGTTGGTCACTAGTATTACATGTGTGCCGACGAGTATTCTAAAACTTGCCTTGGAAAATCTGGGGCTATCACCAACAAGACTCAGTTTGAATGGGATTGCCATGGACCCCGCTGTGTAAATCCGATGGGCCATTAGTCTGTCTGCAGAAATGTCACTGAAATGTTGCAGCATGTACCTAGCATGTACCCAGCATATACCTGGGTTTTGTTGGTGATTGCCACAGATTTTCCAAGGCAAGTTTTAGAATACTCGTCAGCGCACCTGTCGGTAAGAGGAACAATAGTTATACCACATATCAGTTAGGCACTGTCCCTATATAAATCCTACAATATTAGTTTATACAGATTGAACTACAGTATAAATAAGCATTAGATACTTATGTCAGATTAGCAGCAGTACATACTCTAGCTTTGGTGGGACATAAATGCATCAGGGAAACCCTGTTCACAGGTGAGTCACTTCAGCATTGATAACTATCTGTAAAAGAGGGTCCCACACTCCATAAGTCAAGTGAGTCCGATATGACTCAATATTAAGTATAGTGTACCTGATTGCTGCTGTATTAAGGTTCTCAGATCCTACTGTATTAGTGCAGCTGTTAACATTGTCAGTGCAGCGTGAGTAGAGCCTAGCAGTCGTGCTAAAGCAGTAATGGTGTGTCTGTGAGGGCAGACATGCGTCCCGACGGCCGTTTTGCGGAGATGCGCTTTTTCTTTGGTTTCAAATTTTTTATTAGGCGTTACTTGGCATACATTATGTAAGTAACGAATAAACATCTTATTGCCTAATATAAGGTTTTTCTGGTTTTGTAACAGTGAAAATGAAAGACTCAACGCGCCCCCGACCTTAAAACATGGGTCAGCAGGGTTGGCGTGAGAATGGAAACAGAGAGTGAGGGGGGAGAAAGAGGGGAAGAGAAGGAAAGGGTGGGGAGGGGAGGGTTGGTCTGAGGAAGGGAGGGCCCTTCCTCCTCAGTTCACCATGTGGGATTACTCCCTTGTTACGACCGTCATTTACTGGGGATAGCCATCTTTAGTCTACCATTCAGGTCAGCCATGGTTCCCACGTGGTATGGAAAGGTTCCGTCTTCCTCTTTAGGAAGGCTGAGAGTTTCTCCAACAACATAACTTCCTGTATTCTGTTTTTGACTGTTTGCCTAGGGGGGGAGACACCTTTTTCCACGAGGCCGCCACCGCACATCTTGCCGCCATGAGAATGAAGGAGATCAATTTTCTTGTTGGACGGTCAATGTTCTCGATTGGCCTGGCCAACAAGTAGGTAAACGGATCAATGGGTATGGTGAGGTCTGTGACCTCTGTAATTAAAGACTGTATGGTTTCCCAGTATTTCTGTATTTCTGGACATGACCACCATATGTGGGCCATGTCACCCTTTTGTTCGCAGCCTCTCCAACATACGTCGGAGGCCAGAGGGTAGATTTGAGTTATTCTAACTGGGGTAAGATACCAGCGAAATAGTATTTTATATATATATTCTTTGATTGTGGTACATATGGAAGTTCCTGGGGCTGATTCCCAAATGCTTTCCCAATCCTCTCGGTATATAACTATGTCCAATTCTGCAGCCCAATGGAGCATATAGTCATGAGCTGGGGCTTCTGTTGCCCTTTCCAGCTCTGCATATATTTGTGTTATGAGACCTTTTTGGTGTGTCGTTTCCTTGCACAGCCTTTCGAAGCTCGTGAGAGGGGGAAATTCCAATGTTTGTGATATTGTTTGAATAAAGTGCCGAATTTGGAGATATTTAAAGACATTCAATCCCATTATTTCGTATTTGTTTTGTAGTCTTTGGTAACTCAGGAACTCTCCTATGCTCAAGAAGTCGGCAATCGCCCTTATTTTTTTAGTCGTGAATTGCTCAAATTGTCTGGGCTCACAACCAGGTGGGAATTTGGGATTTTGGATAATTGGTGTGAGTTGAGATTTGGTGGTTGAGAGCTTGAATTTAAGTTTGCATGTCGTCCAAGTCTCCCATGTGTGCCTCATTGGTCCTAGTTTAAATTTGCTATTCTGCAAGTCCTCCCTGCTCAGGGACCAAAGGCATGCTGGCAGAGAAGGCGTGCCAGCGTATTGCATTTCTATGTCCAGCCAGCAATATTGGCCTGGTTCCGCATTCCATACTATTACCTGTCTCAACTGGGCGGCTTGATAGTATCTAATAATATCTGGAATTCCCAGGCCCCCTCTCCCCCTTGAAGCAAGCAGAACTGCCCTTGCGATTCTGGGTTTCTTCCCCTGCCAGATAAAGTGAAAAATTTGTTTTTGAATGTTCTTCAATTCTGAGCCAGGGATGCGGATCGGGAGTGTCTGGAAGTAGTATAGTAATCTGGGGAGTATATTCATTTTCACCGAGATCATTCTCCCGATCCATGATATTTGGTACGCTCCCCATTTGTCTAGATCTAATTTGATTTTTCGAAATAGGGCCGGATAATTATGGTGGTATAAGGATTGTTGTAGAAAAAGGTAGATTCTTGGCGGTCACTGCGTAGATAGGAACTCAGCCATAGAAAGTTAAAATCAGCTTTATTCAGACATGGTGCTGGACATCACAGAGACTCCTATCCTCTGACGCGTTTCGTTTCTAGTAGGAACTTTATCAAAGAGTAAATGAAATCTCTTCACGCAGATCTTAAATAGGCAGGTCCCCCTCCACTATTGGCTAAGAATTTATTAGCACCGTGGGAAGCACTTGATCACTCACTGATTGAAATTGAAGCCTCATGTGGAGAAGAAATAGAAAAAAGGGGGATGGGGGAGCACAGGTGGAATCACATATATTCTGGACTCAGATGTGTAAGACTCTGAGCTGCTGGTGTGGGTGATATAAATCTATGTATAATCTCAAACACTCACACGGCCTTGTGCAAATGCGTGTGCATCAAGGTATCTTTACGTCCTATGTTCTTTTCTTTAAGGGTCTCGTCTGGGCTTTTCCTTCTTCGTTGGTGTAGATCCGTCTCTTTTGTTCGGAAGTACTTCACCTCTCGTCCGGACTGGTTCTTCTGTTTCTGGTATTCGTTGTTTCCCTCGGAATTAAAGAACACAGGTTCAGCGACAAAGAGATAGCATGCAAGGGGGACAATCTAGGTGGGGGGTAATCTATGAGGTAGACGGTATATAATCAAACACTCACACGGACATGTGTGGGTGTACTCAAGGGCTAAGGTATCTTTTGGTTCCCTGAATCGGTCTCACTGTTCCAAATAGCAAGTGATTGATTATAATGATAATAAAATATAGATACTCACACGGCCAAGTGTGAGTGCACACTTGGAAAGGTATCTTTGGTTAGTCCTGATGTCTTGTGTTGTAGAATTTCTAGCCACTCCTGTTCTGGATTCCTAACTCCCAGGTGGGTAAATAAGAATATAAGTCCAAGGATACCGGGCAGAAACTTTATTAAAGTAATAAACAATTGAACAAAATAAATTGTTAAAAACAGGGGTATATAACAAGCCCTCCGCTTGCTCAACTCATGGGCTGCGGTAGGGGAAGGGGTGGGAGGCCCGTCTCTGGGATATTCAGCAGTCTCGTGGTGCTACAGCCGCTCGCTCCGCGTCCGGATGGAGCTCTGTACTTCCCTGTTCCTGCTCCCGACGGTGGCCGCAAAGTGTCAAAGTAGTGGGGGGATTTTGAGCAACGCGTTTCACCCTATGGGCTTCCTCAGGCTCCGTAGTTAGCTAATGGAGCTACGGAGCCTGAGGAAGCCCATAGGGCGAAACGCGTTGCTCAAAATCCCCCCACTACTTTGACACTTTGCGGCCACCGTCGGGAGCAGGAACAGGGAAGTACAGAGCTCCATCCGGACGCGGAGCGAGTGGCTGTAGCACCACGAGACTGCTGAATATCCCAGAGACGGGCCCCCCACCCCTTCCCCTACCGCAGCCCACGAGTTGAGCAAGCGGAGGGCTTGTTATATACCCCTGTTTTTAACAATTTATTTTGTTAAATTGTTTATTACTTTAATAAAGTTTCTGCCCGGTATCCTTGGACTTATATTCTTATTTACCCACCTGGGAGTTAGGAATCCAGAACAGGAGCGGCTAGAAATTCTACAACACAAGACATTGGGACTAACCAAAGATACCTTTCCAAGTGTGCACTCACACTTGGCCGTGTGAGTATCTATATTTTATTATCATTATAATCAATCACTTGCTATTTGGAACAGTGAGACCAATTCAGGGAACCAAAAGATACCTTAGCCCTTGAGTACACCCACACATGTCCGTGTGAGTGTTTGATTATATACCGTCTACCTCATAGATTACCCCCCACCTAGATTGTCCCCCTTGCATGCTATCTCTTTGTCGCTGAACCTGTGTTCTTTAATTCCGAGGGAAACAACGAATACCAGAAACAGAAGAACCAGTCCGGACGAGAGGTGAAGTACTTCAGAACAAAAGAGACGGATCTACACCAACGAAGAAGGAAAAGCACAGACGAGACCCTTAAAGAAAAAAACATAGGACGTAAAGATACCTTGATGCACACGCATTTGCACAAGGCCGTGTGAGTGTTTGAGATTATACATAGATTTATATCACCCACACCAGCAGCTCAGAGTCTTACACATCTGAGTCCAGAATATATATGATTCCACCTGTGCTCCCCCATCCCCCCTTTTTCTATTTCCTGTATCTTTGAAGGATCCTGGGTAGATCCTCCTTTGGGGTTTGAGTCGCAGGAGGAATAGCAACAGAGGGACACTTTGCCCACTCTCAAGGTGGATAATATACCCCATTCTAACTCCTATCTAGTTCCAGGTAGCGCCCGGGTTTCCCTGTTCTATTCATGTGGAGAAGAACCTTGCCTAACTATAAGATATACTGTGAATATACACAAAACAAGTGATGACATTAAACAACATACAAAAAATCTATAAAAATATTAAAAACAACTTCGTGTGATGTGCAGCAACCTAAATATAAAAATTATATATATTTAAATCAATAGCACCTTGAATTCATAAGCACCTTGAATTCATAAGAGGAGTAAGTGGAGAGAAAACCTAAAGTGTTATACATCATAAACATTTGATATACATTCAATGCCACATTACATATATAATGTCAAGATAATAAATGATGAAAAGTTATTTATAATGCATAAACAAATTAATTAATTATAATGTGAATCTTAATAAAAATACATCAAGACTCTTTGTGGTTATTACATCTGTATATCAACACGCATGTATATATATATATTCATGATTTCGAGGACAACTATTTCGCAGAACACGATCTCAAACAATTTTACATATGGAAAATCAAAACAGTAAATGAAATGTGTTGAGATGCATGGAGACACACTCTCAAGACTCCCCCAACTCCTAACCATGAAGGAAGTGTTTAAGCTCCCACTCATGGTTAATACCATGTGGGTGGAGAGTGTTGAAGGTGTATATCCAATACATCTCTTGTTTGTTTAAAATGTTTTCCCTATTGCCGCCCCTAGGGTGGCACGGTATATGTTCTATTGCAGAAAATGAAAAAAATTATGAATGCCACCTTTAGGACATTGAGCAAAGTGTCTAGGGACTGGATGGTTTAAGTCCCTTTTCCTAATTAACCGTACATGTTCAGCTATTCTTATATATAGAATAAAGCTGATTTTAACTTTCTATGGCTGAGTTCCTATCTACGCAGGAGGAGGGTGAGGGGAAGGAGGGGGAGGGGAGGGGTGATGGGGGGGAGTGGGGGGGAGGTTGGGGGAGGTGAAGGTGGGGGGTGGGGGGAGTGGGGGGGGAGAGATAGGGAGACTGGGGGGAAGTCGGCGGGGAGCGGGGCAGGGGGTGGGATGGGAGGGGGGGTGGGTGTTGTGGGGGAGGGAGGGTGGAAGTTGGGAGAAAGGGGTTGGTGGGGGGAGGGATGGGGAGGGGGGAGGAGGGAGTGATGGGGGGAGGGGGAGGAGAGGAGGTTGGAGGAGGGGTGGGATGGTGGGATGAGGGGGGGGGGTGGTGGGGTTGGGGGGGTGTGGAGGGGTGTTCAGCAGGTCAATTGATGGGAACAGAATGAGATACGTGTTAGACTGTTTGCATCTAGTAATACAATAATATCTTCGGAGTTGTGGGATCATGCAAGTTTGCTTTGTTTCGCGCCCATTTTAAAGCACTTAGGGGGGCAGATAAAGAGGGGGGGGGGATGGGGGAGGATATTGGGCCGCTTTTCAGCTTGCCGGAGCAGTCAGTAGTAACATACATTTTAACGAAGCTATGGTTTATATCTTAACAGGAAATTAATCAACATATGGAGGTGGTGGGGGGAGTGTAACTTGCGGGGGTAGTTCAACAGCCTCAACGGAGGTAAAGGGCCTTCCTGTACCAGTCTTGGCAGGGGATCGGCTATGTCTTACTGGACCCAGATATAACGTTTATCTGGGCGGGAGTTTTCAAACCTGGTCTGGGTGATGGGGCCCTCCGTCTGCGGGTAGGTTGAGGAGTTCCCAGCGGGGCTTAGCAGATGGTGCTGCTATAGGGATCGGGTTTCCCCTCTCCTGCCTCCGCGCATCTCAACTCGCCTGCTCTGTCTCCGGGGGGGTATGCGTTAGTTCCCGCCGTCCAGCCCGTGAGACGCAGGGGCCTCCCGATTCAGTTGGCCAACAAGAAAAAAGGTAAACAGGGACCCCCCACCCTCCTGTGGAGCCTTTAGGTGGAAATCAAAGGCCCTGGGTCGCAGGGCTTCTCTGTCGGGCGATCAGGTTTTCTGCCCATGCTGACCGGCCAGCCTCTCCTAAGCTCTGACGGGTCTCCGCTCGTGACTTGCTCCTCGCGTCTCCCTCTGCTCGTTGTCCCGCGTAGGTGGCAGTGCCAGGCCCAGCTCTCGAGCGACTCCTGGCATCTCCTCTGGCAGTCTGAGTGATCGCTGCTTCCCTCCTCTGATTACCACGAGTCGGAACGGGAACCCCCACCTGTAGGGTATGTTGTTTTCTCTCAGCAGTTGGGTGAGGGGCTTGAGCTCTCGCCGTCGCTCGACTGTAATCCTTGCGAGATCGCTGAATATTTGCACAGGTTCGTTCTGGAATGTTAGATTATTAGTTTCTCTGCTCGCCGCCATTACTTTTTCCTTTGTGGAATAGCTACAGTGGCGACACTGTTTATTCTAATACGGCTAGAGCCGCAAGCCGCGAGGTTTCCCGGCTTTTGCATTGAATTCCCTCGGCGTGCTGCGCATCACCGATGCCCCCCAGGGACCCCTGGGTTGCTCCAAATGTGGGGGATGGTGGTGGGGGGCTCCGGGGGACCCGGCGGACCCGGAGAGGGGCGGGGGAAGCCCCGATCGGAGGACTGATCCTCCGAGGCTCCGGCGCGCGCACGGGACACCTTGGCGAGCGCCCGGTATCTGTCGCGGCCGAGACCGGGTAAATGTTAGAATAAACTTGGCCGCGACAGTATGGAGACGTACTATAATGTCTCTTCTTCTTTTTGGGTCATTTTATCGAGGACCCAGTGCGCGGTGTGCACGGTCTATTTCTAGATCCCTTCCGTCAAGGCCCGTGCAGATCGAGCTGAAAAGGTCTACCAGGTAAGGCTTTATTAGTTCAGGGAGAACCGTTTCCGCAACATTCCGAATCCGTAGATTCTGTCTCCGGTCCCGGTTCTCCTGGTCCTCCATTTCGTCTTTCAGGAACCTGATTTCTTCTCCCAGGCACATAATTTCTTCGTCTGCCGCGGCTTGGGCCTGTAGGGATTTTTCCAGCCTGTTTTCTAGGTCCTCCGTTCTCTGTGTAAGGCTTCCCAGCTCCTCCTTTAAGCCCGACACCATCTCCTTTAGGTCTTGCTGGAGGGTTTTGTGGATCCTGTCGTGCATGCTCGATAGCAGCTCTTCTAGGTAGGTGCGCATTATTTCCCTTTCCAGGGTCGGTTGTTCAGCGGGCTGGTCTCTGTCCCTTTGCGGGGATGCGACCGCGTGGTGTCCGACGCCATCTTGGGCTCCCGGCATGCTTTCTGATCTGCGCTTCTGCTGCGGTTGAAAGAACTTCGGTACGCCCTTAGGAGCTTGCGCTTTTGCTTTTTGCGACATGCTGCGTGGTTTAGGCGTCTTTGTAAGTTAATCTCTGGTAGTATTGTAGGGGGGAAAAGAGCTTTTTATCCGTTTTATTCTCGAGGGTTCTTGGAGCTCCCTGACTAACCCACCATCTTGGATGACGTCCGCGCTTTTTCAAGGGATCATCTGGACCATGTGTCATTCGGGTTTTTTTTTGTGTTGATTTGTTATTATCCCCTTTTGCACTGTTCACTCCTGTTTATTATATTAGGAGTGCTGGTATCTCATCTGTTTTTTTTGTAGGATATGATAGAAACTTTAAAATATATGTAACCCTCCCTGCCCGGCTTATTAGGGAGGTCATATCGGTGTGGTGTATATATGGTTACTCCACATGGTTTACCTTGACTTAGGGTTCTGGCATTCAGATGGCTTGGCAATGATGTAGCACGGTTGTTTAATAATGAGCGCCAGGAACTTTTATGGTACAACAGTCATTTATTCGTGTCCCCAAACACAAGGATCGCTCATGACTTTCATTAAAAGATATACACAAATACTTTTTCTTCCATCAGTGCCCACTCTTAACATCCGAGTTGCTTAGTTGCTTAGATAGTTGTGGGACCCAGCCCCCCTTGTCTGTCTGGAACTCTTTAGGTAGTGATCTGACTATTCAGGGCCCCTATGGGAAATCCTGACGGGTCTCCTATTGCTTGACTCAATACCTTGATGTATATTTTTGGGAACTGCCACTTCCACACAAACTGATGCTGAACGTTAGCGTTGATCCACGGTTACAGCTGATAAGCAGGCTCCAGAGAGCCCTGTGATGATGAAGGAGTAACGAGGCCATCAATAAAGGTATTATGCCTCGCTTGTTACATCTGAACTATATTTGTGGGTTTAGAGTGTCAGCTCTTGGACCCATAGGTTGTAAATGAAATGTAAGTGATTGTGCAACAATAAAGAATTTATGTGTGTTTTACCTTTCCAGGAGTGCTAACATATGGAGATTCACAGGCTATGAGTCAAGGGGGGTTTTGCGGAAAAAGTGTTGTAACATTGTGTCTATGTAGACGGGGACCAGAAGTGCTGGCCACCCCAAAAATGTATCCGGGAATCAAGTCTGATTCCCGGGGACCTATAGGCACAGACCTCTGGTCAAAATTCTCCCTCAAAACAGTTACGCAACTCACCGCCAGGCATGGGGATGTGAAATGTCCCTGACACAGTGAACAGGTCCCTAGGTTAAGGGGAATACTAATTTAATGCCAATGTCGCCCAGAAGCTGCATAGGGCATGACTCACCACTAAGGTCTGTGCTTCAGCACAACCCGGGATGGTAAACAGGGCATAGGGATGTGAGGTATTCCTGAAAGCGTCAAGGGGTCCCTAGGTTTATGGGAATACCCAGTAAATGCCCAGGTCACCCCGAACCGGTATAGGGGTTCTGGGGGGTACTACAATCGGCTACAAGATTGTGAGGGGACTTTTAAAAGTCCAGTCCTAAGTATTGTATATAGTGTGGGGAGTATGGCTAGTAAGGAATAACATGTTGCTTCTTATTCTATTTCCCATAACCCACAGAATTAGGATATTTTTAAAGTGTATATTTTATTAAACTGTGTGTTTTAAAACTTATGCTTGTGCACAGAAATGAGCTTGGACTTTCAGAACTAATGCTCTGACAAGCCCCTGGTTTACCAAATGGTGCCATGAGGTCTGGCAGGACATCTGGGGATGAAATCCCAGAGGATGTCCAAGGTGTGAAGACCATTTGGACAGGAGGGTAGGAACTCCTCAGATCAATGGACGCCCTTTGAATTTCCATTCCCGCACCCCACCCCCCCACCGCAGACTGGCCGGAGCCTGTCACCGTGGGAGGCATTGAGGGATTTCCCATGCCCCTTGGTTCATTCAGATTTCCAGGTAACCCTGTGCGTCCTACCAGCCCTGCTCTGATTAGTTGCTGAGAAATTTCTCAGGCTTTTTGATTGGGCAATAGAAATTTGGGAATGAAACATCAGAGGTATTATAAACTGCTGCACAACTCAGATTTTCAGTTCTCTAAATTCTCTAAGGTTCTCAACGTTTTCTAGGATTCTAAGCAGCAAGTGAATTCCAGCCCTTTGGAGAGAGAGGGGAGCTGTGGCGTTTGGAGCTGAATGTTGATTTCAGTTCCAAGACTTTTTAGGGAAAGCTTTGGATTGATAAGCCCCTACACCTAGGAAAGTATAGTTTTTTTTCGACCCCAATTCCCAAGTAAGTGTGGTTTCTCTTGTTCATTGTAATCCACAGTGTTTACGTCTGTTTCTTCTTTTTTTTTAACTTAGATTTTTATTGAGTATTGAGTTGGGGGGTACAGAAAAATAAAAAGGGGAAGGGGGGTACAGAAACAAGATGGGGGGGTCCGTTGACATGCATTATTACTTAGTTGGTTTGACCACTTATCACTGCTTCACTCTGCTCTGTGAATAATGTTACCATTCATTGGTCCTTAATTGGACAATCAGAGGAGTATTGACCTTATGTCCATTTCCTGGATACCTGATGAGAGGATCCAAGGGTGCCATACACTGATGAATTCACTGCATGTGTCATTTGTCAGGGATGATAGCTTCTCCATATGGCATATGAAGCCTCATCTGTTCTTTATTTTAAGTATGGGGGGGCTGTTGGTTGTTTCCACACTGCAGCCAGTTCACATCTGACTGCTGTGGATATGTGTACTATTAATTTATTCTCCTGTCTGGACAAAATTTCGGAGGGTTTATTTAAAAGGAAGAGCCAGCTATCTAAGGTTATGTCGACCGAGATCATTCTTTGGGCCCAGAGCCTAACTTTCTTCCACAGTGAAGATACCTTCGGACATGTCCACCACATGTGGATGAATGAGGCTTGGTCTCCACATTCCTTTGGGCAGTCTGGGGGGGTAGCCCGGGACAAATTTGGACATCCTGAGGGGGGCTCAGATATCATCTTAGCATAACTTTGTAGGCGTTTTCCCGAATGGTCGTGGAAATTGAGCACTTAGCTACTGCCGTGAGGATGGAGCCCCAATCCTCTATGTCTAGTTCCTCTCCTATATGTTGTTCCCACTGGACCATATATTTCAGTTTTTTATCCGCTTTCTGGGGTGTACCGATTACCATCCCATATAGTCGGGAGACCAGGCCTGGTGTACCCGAGACTCTGAGGTATAGATTTTCAAAGTTAGTTAGGGGATTGCGGGGGTTCGATTTTAGGTAGAAAGATTTGAGTTGTAGGTATTTGAATACTTCACTTCCTGGGACTATTTTTTCTGTGTACGTCTGTTTCAATGGAATAAATTACCATTTGTTTTACTTCTTGGTTTTGCTCAGTGATATGATCCCGGTATAAAGGTGTAATTGCTTGGTCTTCTGTGACAAGCCCTCTTTCCTGAGGCCCTCTATGGCATGCCATATTCTGTACTAAACTATACTAAACTGTACAGGACCCTATTCCATCTGTAGAGGCTCCTTACCTAAAGAGTACTGTCCCTATCTAAACATAATAAAAAGGGGGGCCTAGTCTAAACTATTACTTTACCAATTTAACTTATGTATACTACCCAAGGCTCTGCTCCGCTGGACCTACAGGAACCTGCCCTTCCAGAACAGTCCCTCCTCCTTAAATACCTCTGTGTGATGTATGGATTCCCATAGCAACTAGAGTGGGGCCCAGTATAAACTAGTATTGCTAGTAACCCTTTAGGAGTGGGGTTATACTCTCCCCTAACTAAAATCAATGTTGCCCCCAACATTGCATAGGTATAAATTGGCATTGGTAAAATATACATACAATATATGCACTTAGTTATTTACAATCTGTAATAACATGAACTGTCATCATACATAACATATTTAACTTTGAGCACTTAACCTTATCCAGGTAGCTGTGCTATACACATACTGAAAATAGATGGGACTTATTTCTTGTAGTATTACATCCCATATTCTGATGGGAATGCAGGCATAACAGTAACAGTAGAACATTATGGGCCTCATGCTATAAGCAGCGATAAGCCCCTTATTGACAGCTTATCGCCAAAAAAGCCTAGAGCGATTCAGTAAGCCCTGATAAGCTGGCGATAAGAGCAAAAATCGCCGGGTTTTTTGCAGAGAAAAAAAAATCGCCAAACACGCGGCAATAAGCCGCTTATCACCAGCTTCTCAAACTCGCTCAGTAGCCCCGATCAGCTTATTGACGCTGATCGCCTCTCTAGAATTGAGATTTCCTCTCCAAATTGTCCCGCCACAAAAAGTTGGCAAGAAAGTGGTGAGAAGCTACCAAGAAGCGGCGAGATGGCATTTAGAAAAATAAATGCATTTTTTCTGCATCGGATTGATGCCGGGATATCCATTAATATCAGCACCAGAGACTCCAAGCATGAATCAGATGCATGAAAAATGCATTTACAGGCAACTTAATTATGTTAGCGGCTAACCGCTAAGGCAATAAAGGTTATTAATCCTGTGTCTAAAAAAATAAATAATGGTTTTATGTGGAGGCACAGTGGGTGGGTTGTGCATTCGTTTTTACTACATATTTTATTTATAATTTTCTGACTAGTTTAGATGAGCAGGGGGTCTCCGGAGCTGAACCGCGTTGATTTCAGGTCCGTGGACCCCCTGCTTCCCGAGATACATGCCCCGTTATAGGGTGCTCCCTATGCATTAAAATGTCACGCGTCACGTGCCCGTGACATTTCAATGCATAGGCGATTCTGGCACCCCATAACGTGGCCTGCATCTCGGTAAGCAGGGGGTCCCAGGACCTGAAATCAATGCGGTTCTGCTCCGGAGACCCCCTGCTCATCTACACTAGTAAGAAAATGTAAATTAAAATATTTTTATTTCGGCTGAGATTTGCGCAGATAGGCGTCTCTCTCCATCTCTCTGCAGCAGAAGCAACTCACCAGATAAGCCCTTTTTGGAAGACAGATCATCTCGGCGGCGGCTACTCGCCATTTGTTGAAATGTTGCAATCACTGGTATTCGGGGCTTTCTGCATACCATGATAGCAACGCTGTTAAAAATGGCGATTTAAAAACCCTGGAGATTTTATCTATCGGACTTTACTGCATGAGGCCCTGTATGTCTCCGGTCCTGGAGAGGGTAGCATAAGACACATGAAACTATAATGGAGCATAATCATTACTGTAATGGCATGGGACCCGGATGGGGTCAAACACTTACTAGTGCATAAATGGATAATAACATGCAAACTATCAATAATAGGTTGGATCAGGTTTCCTAACCATGCCACCTTTAGCATCAGGTACCTCTACAAGTGGACTCTTATTATCAGCTCCCTTATCATCTATATACTCCACCCGATCTTTTTAAATGCTCCAACCAATGTGCCATATCCTTATTAGCTTATCTATCCTTTCTTGATTTTCTGCAAGAAGAGCATGCCCATTCTGAGTAATCTGAGCTCTTGCTTTACATTGTAACACTGCTTCCTGAAAAATATTTACTATCCATAGTATCTCCAGGCACATAAGGGTACTTATAACCCCAAGTTTCCTTGACCTGATCTCTGATCATCCAATCAGCCCGGGTGAGTTTAGGGCCCATCGGAGCACTGGGTAAAACCCAGACTAATTGCTTCACTTTGGGAAGCTCAGCAATAACCATGTTCCATTGTACATCATTAATAAAATATAAGCGATCATCAAGTACTTCAGTGTGCTGTATGGAGGCCTCGTTTTCCTCCTCAGAGGAACCTCCGGCCCACCATTTCTCGATCTTACCCTATAGGCCAGACACCATACATGTCATACCAACTTCAGGGCACCAATCCTCGGTGTCATGGTACTTCCTTGGCAGGGGTTGTTTCAGACTCAGGGGTAGCTGGGCAAATAGTGCAATCTGGCAGCACAGCAGCCACGTGGCATCAGCCCAAGAATGAGGAAAAAGCACTTAATTGTTGGAATCACTGAAATCCACACAACCTCCCATAGCAACAGAGCAAACTACATCAGCTGAACTCCAGGCTCCGCCACTTGCACTCGCCCCTTAGTTGATCCATGGCCAATTCTTGGATGGAGTAACCCCCTGATGTCCATCCGTAAGGGTCTCTAGAGGCATCTCGGCAAATGTAAAGATAGGTATGGTATCACTCTTCCATTCTGGGGTGGAACTCATGGGTTCAGTATCATGGATTCTGTCTGTCGACCCAGGTCAACAAGTAGAAGGAGGAGGCACTTTGGATTCTGCAGGAATCTCAGGGATGGATCCGTCGGTCTCGCTCAGGTCCCCACTCCTTTGGGCAGAATTTTTCAGTGACTCCGTCATTTGATCTACATGCTTCTGCATGTAATGCAATCTGCACTCCGAACACTTGGCAATGCTTGTAATGGCTTCTCCGAGGCCTCGACATCCAAAACAGGCAGATTGTCAGAACTCTGTGCTTTCTACGGTAATGACAAAAACCCAGCTGGGAAGGATCAGGGCATGGCTTGCATTGATCTATATCCCCAGACTTATTCGGTAAAGTCCGGAGGGCATGGTCACATACTTCGCGCCACTAGGCGATGGGCTCCGCACATCATTGCTACTATACACTCTGTTTGGATAACTCTATTCCTCTTTAACTGGTTTTGGGAAATACATTCCCTCTTGACTTGGCAGAAACACTGTCGCCATAAACTGGCTGAGTGCAGTGCATAAACTTGTGCAAAATGTTATGATAGCAAGGGGTTTGGCTCACCACAATTTTTCTGTACAGGGACTCTCTATAACGATACTCATCTCTAAACAGGAGCAACCTATAAAGCTGAGTTAGGATATAGATCACCGACCTGAACCAAGAGATATAGTCCTGAATCTAGAATAATCAGGGCCACAGGCTGCGGTTGAGGCAGGAGGCAAAGGAGCAAGGTCGGGTCACAGGCAATGATCGAGGCAAGCGGAAGAGGTGCAACGTTGGG
Organism: Ascaphus truei; assembly: GCF_040206685.1. Classification (NCBI taxonomy): domain Eukaryota; kingdom Metazoa; phylum Chordata; class Amphibia; order Anura; family Ascaphidae; genus Ascaphus; species Ascaphus truei. The sequence continues at coordinate 159,091,964 of NC_134487.1, forward strand.
GTCACAGGCTAAAACCAAGGCAGGGTGAAGTCAACAGGAAACAAAGATCCAGGCAGGAACAAACAGGAACTATGCTCAAGCTACATTCTGGAGGAATTATTGCCTCTTTATAGGTAGGACGCCAGTGACCAAGATTGACCCAGCAGCTTCAGTGTGGGCAGAAGTGAATAAAGGACTGCCAGAGAACAAGATGGACATTGTAGCTTCAGTGTGGGCGCTGACGGTGCCGAAGCTCATGCTCTTAGCCCTAAATAAACTTAGCTTTGATCAACAGACACTTTTGTACCGTATACATTCAGAATTTCCTCAAATATGTCATTTTGCCTCTGCAGTTGGCTAGTCCCGCTGAGTGTGAGCAGCCACCATTTTAAGTATATTACTCCATGTTCAGGATTGATGCAATTTCAACTTTAGTGTATGGGGAAAGCTTTGTAATACATAGTCCACATAAAACAAATTCTTTGCCCTAAAGTATCACAATAGGCAAAATATAAACATTCTTCATTTCTCTTGCTTGTCGAGTCCCACGTTGGGCACTAAATGTAACCCTCCCTGCCTAGCTTCCTAGTGAGGTTATATCAGTGTGATGTGTATATTGCTACTCCACATGGTTTATCTTGACGTTGCTGGCATTCAGGAGACTGGGCGATGAGATAGCAAGGTTGTTAAATATTGGGTGCCAGGAATTTTTATAGTACAAATGTAATTTATTTGTGTCCCAAATATCCAGCCCCCTTGTCTCTCTGGAACCCTTTAAGTAGTGATCTGACTATTCAGGGCCCCCAAGGGGAAATCCTGATGGGTCTCCAATTACTAGACCCAGTACCTTGGTGTCTGTTTTTGGGAACTGCCACAGACTGATGGGGAATGGTCATGCTGATCCGCGGTTAGATCTGATCAGCAGGCACCCGAAGCCCAATATGGTGTGCCATATTCCTTTTACTAAACTGTACTGTACGTATGGATCCCCATAGCAACCATGGTGGGGCCCAGTATACACTAGTATTGCTAGAAACCTTTTAGGAGGGGGTTACATATATAAAGAGTTTCACCAACATACAGGAGGGAAGAATATGTCAAAGAAAGAAAAGTGTTGGAATAACAGATCACGATCTGAAGCTAGAGGGTGGCAGGTTCAAAGGATATGTGAGGAAGTACTTTTTCACAAAAAGGTTTATGGATTAGTGGAATAACCTCCCTACAGAGGTGGTAGAAGCTAATAGAGTAAGGGAATTCCAATATGCTTAGGAAAGACATACATTATTTAAGGATGGGCACTTTCATGAGTCTGAAAGCCAACCTTCGCGGGTGCAGCGTCCGATTTGAACTCCAAGTTTAGAAGTTCCAAAATTTTACATTTGATTCAAATTGAAGTTTGGAACAAATTTTCAAATGCAAATTAAATTTGAGAAAACCCCCAAAAAAGCCTGATGTTGTGTTAGTTTTTGTTATTGTTTTTTCTTCTTTTTTTTTAAATTCTGTTTTTTTTTTGTTAAATGGTCCAACTATTTGTAAAAACCCACAAACTTATGCGAAAGTTGAAATTTTGTTTAACCACTGGTTTATTTGACATATTTTTTAACATCCAAAACTAACTGCATTTGGCCAAAAACAAAACACAAACAATGTCTAGAAACAAAATCAAAATACGGAATATTTTTAGACTCAAAACACCAGTGAAAGTGCACACTTTTAATATTAACAGTAATAGCAAGGAAACACAAATGACCCATGAAGAAAAGTCAATATTAAACATAATAAACTTTAAATGACAAATTGCCTCAATTAAAATATAATATATTTAATATCTAAAATTGTTACCTGAATAAGTGTTTTGTTCATAAAAAATGATTATGGACACTATTGCCTGGAGAATTTACAATTGACTTATGACACCTGAGACAAAGGTACACAAAAAGATTACATGACGTTTACACTGGGACTCAAAATGGGGTCAACCAATGGCAGTATCAGTACAGTGGCAGTATCATCACTAAGCTAGTTATGCTGGGATTCATCATGCTCTGATGCATGGTATCGCACTTGATCTGGTCTTGACTGCAATTCAAGCCAATGCTGGTTAACGCTGATGTTAGTGAATCTTCCCCTTTAATTAAAATATGTTACTGCATAAATTCTGCTTCTTTTATAGAAGATTTAGGCATGTTGCTTATTTCTAGAATGATGATTGTTACATGCAATATAAATATTAACGTACATATCATTATATATTGCCTATTGTAAAACATACAAATATAAAAGCGGTACACAATGTATTTCTCGTATTGTAAATTACTGGATGCTGAGCATGACTCCACTGCTAGGGCACTGTGGATTTATGGCATTTTTTCCAAGTCTGAATTGCTTTCTTTGAGTTTTGTTTTATTTTTTTTCCCTCCAATGTCACCATGAAGAAGAATAAATCACGTTTTAAAGAAGGCCTGAAACTTTGCCCACATAAAGAAAAAGAAGAAAAAAAAAGAGTACGAGGTAACGCCATAATGTAAAATAGTTAAAAGCTTATTAGAGCTGTTCATAGCAGTATGATTTCCACTTTGTTTCAGAACACCCCAAGCCCGTCCTTTCATGCTATTGTAAAGGGAGCAATTCAAATCTCTCTTTGTCAGCATGAATGGCCACTCTTAAAGCTCTTTTATGCCAACATATTCCCTACAGGCATATGCCCTTTAGCTCTATTACTGATTTACCCAAGTATTCATCCCTTACCTTCTGCTTTTCTTTTTTACTTACTACAGTTCCAAATGACAGGAGCCCTGGGCTCGCTTTTTTTGCTCACTGAAATGTGCAGACCTAAAGAGAGACGGTGCTATAACCACTTTCTGTTTCAGAACGAAAAAGACTTTCCACATTATTTCTTTTCTCCCCTCTATCCAGCCTAGCAGTTGTGAGCACAAATGACCAAACAAGGCTTCTCTCCTCGCCAGTTAAAAAAAAAAAAGAAAAAAAAGACTAAAAAAAGTGGGGAAAAAAACATTCAGAGTGGGCTTATTACCGCTACTTACTCTAATTAGGTTTGCTTTGGTGAGCTACCATCCTGAAATGCCATCCTCTCTGTCCGAAAGTATTGGGTAATGTTTGCTGAGACATTTTCATCTGTGTTTGTTTTTGACCTGGATGCTAACTTCATAAAATCTTAATTTTTTTAAAAGCTAAATGTTATTAGTCCATGTTTATCCTTGAAAAGCAAAATACTTTGCTTTATAGTAGTGATGGGTAAATAAATGTAGACCGCAGTAAGATATGGAAAAAAATGTACATAACTTTACCTGATAATAATTTATGAATATAATACAATATATGGAAATGTGCAATACATGGGACTTTATAGTGGTGGTATTTGTGCATTGCTTATACAAATATGTGTGTGTGTGTGTGTGTGTGTGTGTGTGTGTGTGTGTGTGTGTGTGTGTGTGTGTGTGTGTGTGTGTGTGTGTGTGTGTGTGTGTGTGTGTGTGTGTGTATATATACAGTATATATATGTGTGTGTGTATATATATATATGTATATATATATATATATATATATATATATATATATGTAGAGGTATCAGTACCGTGTTAGCCGAGCTTCAATAATCAAAAAATAAATAAATAGATGATACCGTTCTGTGGCTAACGAAATGCTTTTATTTGTGCGAGCTTTCGAGATACACTGATCTCTTCTTCCGGCGATGTTACAATGAATGAAGCAAGGATTACTTAAAAACAGTGTCTCTTGGAATGTTATCTGTGCTGGTCCTTCCCCCGGTGTGGATGAGATTTATGGCTGGAGGTGTCAAAGGGTAACTGAAAGCAAGTGAAGAAAGAGTGTGTATGTGTTTCAGTGTGAATAAAAATGAATGGAGAGCCCACAGTATAAACAGTGCTCTACACAAGGTGTGTGTGGAGTGAGAGGGGATATAAATGGTGTGGGTGGGTGTGGAAATGTGAGGGTTTGTAGCACAACTAAAAGTGTGTGTGGATACTATGTGGTCCCTATTGGTGTATAGGGATGGAAAAATAAGGAGTATTAGTATGTGTGAGAGACAGCTGTGTGTGCATACATATAGCACAGTATGTACATACATGGCCTTTAGCGCTCATGGGAAGAGAGTTCGCTAGTGTCAGTAATGACTCATAAAATTTCGATCTCTGTTTAGGCCACTGCTAAGTGTCCCGAACAGTTGCATAAATTTGTATTCATGCAACCGTCTCTCTTTCAGGGTTTTAAGATTACCTTTGAGTATGGCAACCCTCAGATCGTTCATCTTATGGCCAGAGTCAGAGAAATGTTCGCCAACAGGACTGTCTCTTGTTCCGCGTGTGATGCTGTGGCGATGCAGGTTCATTCTCTTGTTTAGCCCCTGTCCTGTCTCACCTATGTAGTAGCAGCCCCCTGGGCATTTCATTCACATGATGAGGTACACAACATTGCTGCAGCAATGTCGTGTACCTCATTCCTGTTCCTCCAGCAATGTCGTGTACCTCATCATGTACATGAAATGCCCAGGGGCATGTTACCCTTTGACACCTCCAGCCATAAATCTCATCCACACCGGGGGAAGGACCAGCACAGATAACATTCCAAGAGACACTGTTTTTAAGTAATCCTTGCTTCATTCATTGTAACATCGCCGGAAGAAGAGATCAGTGTATCTCGAAAGCTCGCACAAATAAAAGCATTTCGTTAGCCACAGAACGGTATCATCTATTTATTTTTTGATTATATATATATATATATATATATATATATATATATATATATATATATATATATATATATATATACACAGTATATATATATATAAAGCAGAAAGTAGCCGTGTTAGTCCAGTTGCGATAGTGTAGAATAAATGAGTTCTTCAGTATTAGGTGAACAATTTATGTCATAGGACAAGCTTTCGAGAGTTCTCCTCTCTTCTTCAGGTCAGCAATATATATATATATATATATATATATATATATATATATATATATATATATATATATATATATATATATATTAAATGGGAGACCACCAAATACTCCACAGGGATATTTGCATCAGATAAGTTTTTGTATATATACCTGTAGGTAGATAAAAATGGTAAAAATCGCTTAGTGAATAGAGAAATACCATACCACCACAGAACTGTAAATTGTTTACAGTGGTTGAAAAGGTAACATAGCAAGGAAATATTATTCAAAGCATCCACATATCTTTTTTTTTTTACTCAACTGGACTCAGTTGAACGGCAGTATTATTCAATACACATGTGGTCTGAAAAATCTGAACTGCAGTTTGTTGAATCAATTGTGACATGTTACTGAATCTATGTAAAAATGACCAAGCAAAATCGCTTTGGATGTTAAAATTTGACTGAAAAATTGCAGACGATGCAAAGCAAAATTACTTTTGGTTTCAGTCCCATTTCATAGCTCACAGCTGCTGCTAAACAGCAATATTGAAATAGGCCCTAAAATCTTTTAAACTAGATTAAATGCAGATGACACAGTAACATAAAAGTCAGTGTTAAAGTAAATGTTAGGCCCCCTAACAGGATAGAAAGTGTGAAATCCATGCAGAGGAACAGAGAATAGCTGGCAACTCGAACCATTCTTTCATACGCATATGGCATAGACCATTTGACTCTGGACCTATTGAGATGATCAGCTGGAGTCTTTTTTCTAAACATGAATGAACACATAGTAGAAATACACTACTCTCTAACTCTCAAAAAAATTATGCAAGCTGCTTAAAAAATATATATATATATATATATATATTACTTGTAAAATATTTTTATTTCATTTTTTTCTTTTTATAGCTAATTAATAAACATGACTATTTGATGTAAATGAATATATATGTAATATGAATGTCGGTATAAAAAGCACAAATTGTAGTAAGCAGGGGAAGCCAAGCCAATTGTTGAAGCCAAAATACTTGCATTTAAAGGAGAAATTTTAAAATATAAATATGGTTAAATATATTTTAAAATGTTTAATGCCTCCATAGTGACAACATACTTGGAGAGTTTTTATGATTTCAGCCTAATCTCTTTTGTGATGAGACTTTCTGTAAATTGTTGATCTAGACTTGTTCTCTATACAGATGTAGCCACCAAGATTTGACCATTTCTAGAGATGAAAAATGCAACACGCCACAATATCTCACGAGGTGGACCGCAGCCAGACTAATGGCTCATCGGATTAACACAGCAGAGGTCCCTGTATCTAAAAAAAATTCTGAATGTGGAATTTCCTTTTCTGACTTAATTTGTTCAAAAGTTTTAATACTGATTCTGCCCTCCAGATCTTTGAGTCAAGTAAACCCATTCTGTTTAAAAATACCGAAATCTTTGCTATTCAGGCCTGGAGCAAAATCCAGGTTGTCACATAAGGGGTCATGAGAGAATTTTTGGTGGTCATAGAGAATCTGAATTTAGTCGACTCCCAGAATGCTAACGAGTTGATATTGAGGATAGCGGCTTTTTGATAGATTTTACTATCTGATTTGGGGACCAAGTTAAATTGTACAGCTCCAGTAGTGCACACACTTCCTTTTCCAATGCCACCCAGCGTTTAAGGCTGGGGTCAATGTGCCATTGGGAGATTTCGCAAAATTGGGCCCCTTTATAATAGGAGAACAAGCAAGGTACCGCTTGCTTGTTAGCCAATTCAATCAGATCAACTATTCACCTTGTATTATCGGCCGCTTGTCTATCGTAATAAGTCCTACTTGATCTGGGTGAATTAGTCTAGGCAGGACACAACTCAGTCTGTTGTCTAACACTTTAGAATAGATTTTGATATCCTAATGTATTAATGAGATGGGCCGATAGCTCTTACAATCTGTTGGGTCTTTGCCCTGTTTATATATCAAAGAAATGGACACTTGTAGTATCTGTTCCGGGAATTATGCACCCGCTAGCACTGCATTGAACATCTGCATTTAAATGAACCCCCCTCCGCCCAAACACATAAACTACAGTAATGGGCAAAATAACTATTATCCAGATATTTAATTGTTTTGATGGGTTACTGTTACAATTAATTTTGAGTTGTTTTAGTAATTAATTGGTTTGATTGGTTATTGTTTGAAATAATTCTGAGTTGTTTTATTAATTTAGTGCTTTGATTGGTTAATGTTTGAATTCATTCATTGTTGATCTGGTTATTGCTTGTATTAATTGGATTAGCTGCTCGTGTTTTTATTTAGTGAATTGTGTTTTTTTTTTAGTTTTGTTATGTTTTATTATTGTGTGTTTTGTCCATTAATGTATTTTGATTAGGGTGCCCATTGAGTGCTATTGAGGCTTATCATGCCCATATTATTATATGGGTAGGATGTACCACTATACTACTCAGTGGGTACAGGGTGGGTATAGTGGGTCCGAGGTGGGTGCTTAGGCATCCCATTTGGGTAGCGGGGCAGGGTGGGTTAACCCCTTAATTACTATAGCGGTTATTAACCGCTAAGTTGATTAAGGGGTTAGGGGCCATTAGAATGTATTTATTATGAATGTATGCTGTCTGCCAACGGAGGACAGGACCTGCTGTATTGTGAGGAGGACGGCCAGCATATTGCTGTGGTAAGTAGAACTGTATTTATTTACTTTATTCATGCTGGCTAATGTTGTGTTTAATAATGCACAAATAATCTATTATCCATATCTGGCTAATAGTTATTTTGCCCATTACTGTACTGTATGTGTTTGGGTGGGGGGGGATTGATGTAAATGTAAGCCCATGTTTTATGTTTTTACATAGAGGGTTGGTACCTTAGGTCTGCAGGGAGACCACCTGAGGACCCCTGGACACCATGGGTACCACCTGCGGACCCATGGGGGATACCTGCAGGGAAGAACCAGGGGCCCCACAGCTGTGGGGGTCCCGTGGACCCACAGGGACCACCCGAGGGCCCCGGACCCCTGTGGGAACCAACCAAGTGCCCTCAAACACCTGTGGGGCTGACCTGGGGTCCCCCAGACACTCGCGGGTCCACCCATGGACCACATTTGGGGCCTGCGGTGACCCTTGGGGACCACCTGGAGGCCAACGGTGCCTAACGGGGACCACCCAGAGACCCACAGACCCTGTAGGCACCCCCCTCTGGTGTACAATGAGGCCTGCGGATACCCGTCAGGTCCACCGGGGACTTCCGTAGGCCTGGGGTATGAATCCTGTATGTTTAAAAATACATCATGGTTTTACATTATGGGGGGCACGGCGGTGGTGTATTGGTTATTATTAAATATTTTTAGATTTAAATATTATTAGTAGTGTAGATGTTTAGGGGTTCTCCGGAGCAGAACCGCTTTGGTTTTAGGTCTGGGGACCCCCTGCTTCCTGAGATACAGACCCATTATGGGGTGACGGCATTTCCTATGCATGGAAATATCCCGATCACGTGACGCAGGAATCCAATGCATAGAAGATACCGGCACCCCATAACGGGGCTTGTATCTCGGGAAGCAGGGGGTCCCCAAACCTGAAACCAACGTGGTTCAACTCCGGAGACCACCTTCTAATCTACACTATTAAAAAAATTTAAATCTAAAAATATTTTTTATACGCCAATATTCTTGCTGACAGAGGCGGATCTCGCTGCTGCAGCAGGCGGATCTCAGCGAAGGAGCCCTTCTCAGGAGGGCAGGACATCTCGCCATCGGCAGCATGCCATGTTTGCTCAGGCTGCCCTCACAGATATTCAGGCCTTCTTGCATACCGTGAGAGCAACTCGGCAAAAACATGGAGAGTTCAAAGCCCCGCCGAAAGGCCATTAGCGCCGTTTGCAGCATAGACCCCTATGTCTATTTTTGCGCATTCTTAAGCAATGTGAGTATTTGTGAAAATGACGCTAAATTTAAAAGAGAAACTTTAAACCTTTTGCGAAGTTATTCGCACTACTCTATTCTAACCATATCCGCCACAGAAAAATATGTGTCTGGAACTCTTGAAATTCCAAGTGAAAAAAGAATGATAACATTTTACAAATCCTCAATCTATTAATTAAATTTCACACCATCAAAATACTCCAGAACATTTAATTACCTACATTAGGAGACTTTGAGGCTCATAATTAGTAAGCAGACTTCTGCCATAAGTCACCCTCTGGGAGGCGGGGAATCACCTTACAACCCCCCGAACAATGGGCTTTAAAGTGACTATCTTGCAGCGGTGAAATATGTCTTATGGCCGTAAAATCCTTGGCTATGCCCCTCAATTATTTATTTATTTATCAAATGTTTTACCAGGAAGTAACACATTGAGAGTTACCTCTCGTTTTCAAGTATATCCTGGGCACAGAGTTATGATGACAATACATGGTTACAAATACATAATTACAGTACATTAACTGAGCAGGGTTATACATTATATACAAGACATTGCATTCACAATGTCATCTTCGTTTACATTACCTTGGTATATTACGCTTCTAATCCATTGTTAGTGTCATAATTTTTTTCTGTTTTAGGTATTCATTCCAATCATAATAAGTCCACTGCTAATATTTAGACTTATTACATTCCGTGCCATGTAGTGAATAGGGAAAGGCATAATTTAAATCCTCTAAATCATCTAAAAAGATATATTATATACTGAAAGAAAATAACGCTGCCAATTTCATTACATTCATAATAGATTTTGAATAAATATAGTAAATGTGTCTACCAAGAAGGCACAAAAAATACATATATAGTGTATGAGTAAAATTTGTAATTATTATAATTTTTTTTTTTTTTAATCTCGAGGTGTGTTCTTTAACGAAGCAATCCATCATTTACATTTTTAGAAATGAAGAAAATATATTTCCATAACAGAGGACAGGGGTTGCTTTTTTCAAAACATTGGCTCTTTTTATTTCCAATCGTGTAATAAATGAGCTTTTTTCACTATAAATGTTTGTGGGAGTGCATTGAGTGGTTTCATAAATTTGTTTAATGATCTAAAAGATTCTACAGGCTCGTGCTGCCTTCTCTAGCTTATACCCACCAGTGCCCAAGCAATTCTCTTTTGTAAAGGTATTTATTTAGGTATATTGTTTATTGGTTATAGATCTTTCCCTGTATCCCCTATTGACTTATGGCATAGCACTGCTTACTAAATATGGCCTCAAATGTGTTGAGAAAAACTGGTTCATTAGGTACAAAATTATCTGGAACAGATACTTGAATGTGAGCCCATTACATTGGTAATTTCACTGTCCGAAGCTATTCCAGTGCCTATCATGCTACCTTTGTTGCTTTTATACTTAAGTTATCTAATAGCAACTTCTATAGCTTAAATGTTCTATAGCTTTTATGCTAGTAGTAATCTAATATCATGTCCTATAGCTGAAATGCCCAGATAGATTTGATAGCAAAGTCGCCACAACTGTATAGCTGCTGGCATAACAATGGCTCCAGTGACTTTGGTTGGTTAAAATTTTCAACTAACTTGCCTCAATAGCTGCAATGCTCTGGTAGCTGCAGAAACGCTTCAGTTGCCTCATCAATGGCTATAGAGCTCAGATAGCTTCTTCAATTGCTTTAATGCTCTGATAATTGTTTTGTTATTTGAAATGCCCCAGTAAACACTTCAATGCTCTAATAGCTGGTTCGATAGGTACACTGATAGCTTCAGACTCTGACAGTTATATCTTTGCAACCATCAGTCGTATCAAATAGAAATGTTGCATTATTCTACCACTGAAACTGATTGCCTGCAAAACAATGTCATTTGATTAAACTTAGAATAGCTCTGTTTACTTAATACTTCAATACTGCATTGGTTGACCAGTGACCACCCTAAAGCTGAGCTGCCTGAATTCTTGTTCTCAGCATGTGGCCATGGCTTCCCAAGTCCTTTTTATATTTTTCCTTTGTTCATATCGATCTGAGAACATCTCATTAATTGTTGGTCTGTCATCTTTAAATTGTGACATGATGGCTTATGTAATAAAATCTCAGTACCTACCAAGTTTCAATAGAAAGCAAAATTAAAAAGACAGCGGACAGGATGCTATTATGACTTAATGCTTCTCTGTGAAACATTCAATAATAAAGTTAACATTAAATGCAATACACACTACAGCACTACAGATCTCAACATTCTAATGAGTGCAGATTTGTTAAATAAACCTTTACTATGGGTTAGACTTTGATTGCTTTTAGTCAAATATGACTTTTAGCTTTTAGCCTATCAATGACTGCCCCACACCTCTGGAATGCCTTTCCCCTCAATATCCGACGAGCACCCTCTCTATCCACCTTTAAGACCCAACTATAAACACATCTGCTTAATGAAGCATATGAGTGGCTCTGTGGCTGATACTATACACCTCATACATAAACCTTGGCTGATTGCAGACACACTTACCAGAATGCCCTGTTACGGTCTCTGCACGTTCTTCCTACCTACCAATTAAATTGTAAGCTCTTAGGATTCCTTTTCCTAAATGTTACTTTTATGTCTGAAGCACTTTTTCTCACTATGTGTTATTTGTATTATTTGTTATATATATGATTGTCACGTAGAGAGATATGGGGATTAACCCCTAGGTGTACCGAGGCTACTACCCAGGCTATAATAGATACTGTCCATTGGTCATGGAGAAAGACACCACTCATGAAAAATTGTAAATATAAGGCTATATAAGCCCATCCGGAATCACATCAGGGTGGTGGGCTAGGAAATTTACCCGGTAGAAGTACAGAGAGGCGCCTCAAGGTAAGTCACTGATCCGGTGTCCGTCAGCCTCACCTCCACCCTGTGTCCTGCGATAAGCCATTCAGCTGGTCAGTACTCACAGACTCCGTTTCTATCTGGTCAGGATGCTGAAATGTGTGCAGCTTCTGTCTTTGCTGCTCGTGGTGTCGGCGTGCTCCAGCCGGAAATGACGTGAAACAGGGAAGAAATGGTAAACCGTTGTCACAGCAACTCCAACAGCCAACGCATTGAAAAAAGTAAAAAACTTTATTGATGACTAACAGTGAACATCAGCAGCAGTACACTCTAAGGCGTTTCGTCCAATGAAGGTAAATTGTATAAGTAGTATTACAATTCAAGAAGTTCTTAATACAGTATTTTTGTCTTATTACCGTCAAAAGTTATAACTTTAGTGGTGCGTGCATATCTGCACATGGAACAATTTCCACATGCAAAGAAACCCTTAGGTATCCCTTATATATATATATATATATATATATATATATATATATATATATATATATATACCTTGAGAAAGTCCTTTATGGACGAAACGCGTAGGTGCATTCCTACCATTGTTTGTTTCTTGTAACTGACCATTAAATCCCTTTTTTAATACTTATCCCTGTTTGGAGTTACCCTCATTTTTTGGCGATCTACTAGCTGGTATGCTGCTGGGAAACGCTGCTGTGCTCCTCTACATCCTTGCTGTTTATATTCTGAACGAGACTGAAAAGGCTTGGTGACAAGTGTGAAGCAAGCGTTTTAGTTTTACGGTAGGTGAACTTTGGCCCATTTTATACAAATTCAGAAATGTCCTTATCCAGTGACAACGTTTGCCAATGTTTATACACAATATCACATATTAATTTTGATTGACGATTATATGTAGTGATAAACAGTGGACTTACATCGCTGTATCTGGAAAGGGATTTCACATTATCTTTACAATTCTTTGGTATCCTCTTTATACTTTTCAAAATTGTTAATCGATCCATAGATTTTGCATATTCAAACGCTAATTGAATATCAGAATGAGTATACACTCTGGCTAAAAATCTTTCCGAGAGTTCCCTGGATTGTACAAGGAAACTATCATTATCACAGCATAATCTTTTTAACCTGATAAATTGAGCCTTGGGAATGCTTTTAACTAGCGAACGCGGATGGCAACTCCTAGCTGAGAGTAGGGTATTCCTAGAATTAGGTTTTCTAAAAATGTCTGTTTGGATGGTCATGTTATGGTCGATGTACAGGAGTAGGTCTAGATAATTAATGCAATTAATATTTTGTTCAAATGTAAATCTAATATTAATATCATTCGTGTTTAATACATTAACAAAAGAAATTAATGATGCTTCATCGCCGTCCCATATCATTATGAGATCGTCGATGAATCTTTTAAAAAATATAATATTGGAACGAAACAAATTATTACTGTGATATATGTGTTGTGCTTCCCATAAACCCATAAATAAATTTGCATAAGATGGTGCGAAACTTGTGCCCATTGCAGTGCCTAATAACTGTAAATAAACACGTGAGTCAAATAGAAAATAATTGTGAGTTAATAAAAAAGTGATTGATTCTAAAAGAAATGTGCAAAGTGAAGTGGAAAGTTGTGACAAATCCAAAAAAAAGTGACTAATAGCTGATAAACCGTGATTGTGGTGTATAATAGAATATAGTGATATCACGTCAAGCGTGACCCATCTATATTCTTTCTTCCAGACCAAGTCCTGTAAATCGACCATAAAATCTGCTGAATCTCTTATAAATTATGGTAATTGGAATACCAAAGGTTTCAAATAGCTGTCCACATACCACAATAACCCATCTCCCAAAGATTCAATACTCGCCACTATAGGGTGACCTGGAGGGTCCACCAGTGACTTATGGATCTTTGGGAGATGGTGGAATACCGGAATCACGGGATGTGGACAGCTCAAATATTCACATTCTTTCTTATTGATGACACATAAAATCTTACCAAAATCTATCAATTCATCAAGCTGGGACATAAATTTAGCTGTAGGATCCCTTTTAAGGAGTTGATAATGATTTTTGTTCCCCAACTGTCTGAATGCCTCATGTCTATATTGTTCAGTGGATAACACAACCAGAGCCCCACCCTTGTCCTGATTTCTAAACATAATATCATGTCTGCGTTTTAGATGGTCCAATTGTTGAAACTCTGTGTATGTCAGATTATTGGAATTCATAAAAGATTGTGAAAAGCCTTGAGCCAATAATCTTAAATCCCTTTCCACTAATCTTTCAAATGTAGTGATAAAGGGTCCCCTGTTAAAATTGGGACAAAAAATTTACTTCTTTTTTAGGCCTCAGTTATGATTGCCAAAAAATGATTGTGAAAAGTTATTCAAGTCTTCACCCTGTTGTTTTAATAATGCATCCATGTCTGACAATACACATGTTTCCTGAAAATTGAAATTGGACATATTAACCAAGACATCAATATCCGGTTCATTATCTGCAATAATAGAGCTATCAACATCAAGAGGATTAACATTAGTAGAACTTAATACATCAAATTGTCCCCTAGAAGAAACAAATTTCTTTAGGGTTAGCTTACGGGTAAACCTTTGAAGGTCAATGACCGTTTGGAACAAATGAAAGTCCTGAACTGGGGCAAAACCCAGACCTTTGTTTAGCAAAGATAACTGTTCAAACGAAAGTTCTACTCCTGAAAGATTAATCACATTATGATTAATCACATCTATGTGTATTTCTTCCTGTTTGTTCTCCCGCGTGCCTCTCCGTTTCCTCCGTGATCGTCTGGTTCTCAGCGCTGCCTTGTTCCTGCCAGTAAAAAAGAAGAGGAGGAAGGCTGTTCTGATGATTTAGGTCTAACAGTTGCAGATGTGATGGAGGACCTATTGTCACTCCTAGATCTCCCATGATTGTCCCTTATGCTTTCAGAGGAACCTTCAAATGAAACAGAGTGGGACCTTGCTTCATGGTCAGAAAAATCTGAATCAACACTAGAAGCCTCCATGGGTCTACTTTTAAGGATAGATTTGTTTGGTGTATTCTTTGACCACCCTTTGGAAAAAGATCTGGAACCCCTAGGTGTGCTGGATCCTGCATTGTCCCTATTCTGGGGTTTTGCCAACAATAAACCTGACCCTTAATATAGTCTGAGCGGTCCCTTTCGAATTTGTTATGCTTCTTGTTGCTGATTGTATCCTCAATGGTTTCTATGTTGGTTAATAGAGTTTTATCATTTTTTATGAATTGATCCATTTTAGCAAATGGTTTTAAATTATTCCTTAAAATGTTAATCTCTGACATTAAAGTCTCTTTCTCTTTAGTTTTCTGTTGGATAATCAGCTCCATTAACTTTAAAGAACGAATTTTTCCAATTTGACAAAATAGTGAGTAAGGTCAGATGGTTCCTCACAGATGACTTCTGTATTTTCGTCAAATAAATGTGCTGCCTTTTTAGACCGCTTAGTATTGTCCCCACATGCATCTACATATGTGTCCACATCTGTATACTCCGTGTCAGTATCCACATCTTTCATCATACAAGATGATTAGAAAAAATATAATTTAAAGAAAAAAATATATATATCTTAAAAAATTAGATATAATAAAAACAATGCGTTGGCTGAAACGACTATGGAGAGTATGTATCCCAGTAATATCCTAAAATTTAGAGCATGAAGATCATATATATCCAATATAGTATATTAAACAGTCCATAAACATTTTATAACTAGCACAGGGTGAGCCATCAGGTAATAAGGAAGCAGTAGAGAGATATGGGGATTAACCCCTAGGTGTACCGAGGCTACTACCCAGTCTATAATAGATACTGTCCATTGGTCATGGAGAAAGACACCCCTCATGAAAAATTGTAAATATAAGGCTATATAAGCCCATCCGGAATCACATCAGGGTGGTGGGCTAGGAAATTTACCCGGTAGAAGTACAGAGAGGCACCTCCTGGAGAGGTGCCTCAAGGCAAGTCACTGATCCGGTGTCCTTCAGCCTCACCTCCACCCTGTGTCCTGCGATAAGCCGTTCAGCTGGTCAGTACTCACAGACTCCGTTTCTATCTGGTCAGGATGCTGAAATGTGTGCAGCTTCTGTCTTTGCTGTTCGTGGTGTCTGCGTGCTCCAGCCGGAAATGACGTCAAACAGGGAAGAAATGGTAAACCGTGGTCACATAAACTCCAACAGCCAACGCATTGAAAAAAATTTCATATTTAGCTATAGAGCATATTCCCTGTCATGTAAGAGGTGGCGATAGAGAAGGCACATTGAATAGACAAGAAATGTACTGGATATACACTTTGAACACTCTCCATCCATTTGGCATCAACCGGGAGTGGGAGCTTAAACACTTCTTGGTTGGCTGACAGTGTGTGTGGGGAGTGTTCGGAGTGTATATTATCTATTATTACAGTATTAGTACAGCATATAATATGTGATTGTTATTGGGTATACAGCATTCGAATGACCTTTTCATATGCATAGAGACGTTCCTATATTTTCTATGTATGTGCCCTCAAATAATATTCACAATTGTGTTATATTTAAATGATCCATTATTAATTCATACTAAATTGATTTAATGTATACTGTCTATGATTACAGTATTAGTACAGTATATATTATGTGATTGTTGTTGGGTATGTAGCATTCGAATGACCTTTTCATATGCATAAAAAGTTCCTATATTTTCTATGTATGTGCCCTCAAATAATATTTACAATTGTGTTATATTTATATGATCTATTATTAATTCATACTAAATTGATTTAAATGATCAATGTTTGTGCTAAGTATCCAAATTGATTATATTATTTATTATTTTTTGTATTAATTATGTGAGCATTCAGTTTTCTTGTTTTTAACATAATGTTTTTAAACTATTTTTTTCTTTTCTTTATTCTTTTCTTAGAATATATGTATATTGTGTGGTGTTTCTTGCATATATCGGCCCTTGTATACATGTGGTGACGTGTAATAGATTCAAATGATTTAATTAGTTTGCAGGTGAAGGGGAAGGTCCAGCCCTGTAATTGAATAATTATTTTGACATGTCATCCCCTATATAAGGATCGTTAGGATGCATGGGTAATCACTCTTTGAAAAAGTCCATCATTGGACGAAACGCGTCAGAGTGTACTGCTGTTGATGTTCACTGTTAGTCATCAATAAAGTTTTTTACTTTTTTCAATGCGTTGGCTGTTGGAGTTGTTATGACCACAGTTTACCATTTCTTCCCTGATTGTCACGTATATTACTGCTGTGATGCGCCATTTACATTAATGGCACTATATAAATAAAGACATACATACATGTGCAGCCATGCAGCTCATAGCTACTAGTTTCTCTGCCTAACACGTAAGTCCTGGTACCAGCTCAGTTAGGGTTAAATCTGCCCTTGCTGTAGTAAGCAGCACTCTTGAGTGACAGGGGGATGGCTTAGGGCCTGGGTACTGCCCATATGGGGATGAGACCTGGAGCCCCTCCCCTGATAACAAAAAGGAGCTGCAGTTCCAAATTTAGTCTGTTCTGTGTCTTGAAGTGAAGTGCCAGGGGTCTGTTCACCTTCCATTCCCTCCCTCTCGTGAGTGGGATCATCTACCCCATACTCCACCAGTGAGTGTGAGAGTCAGTGATAGACCTTTGGGGCCTCAAGCCCTGGGGGTTGAGTCCAGGGACCAAAAGAAGAGAAAGCTGCGTGGTGATACTCTGCTGGGTTATGTAGGGTTCAGTGGGGGATAATCCCTCTTGCTGCAGAAAGGAAGTGTACTGATGTGCAGTATGCTATTTCACTGTTTGGTATGCTGTTGCTATACCTTCCTGTCTGAGGCTGCAGTTCTTCAGGGAGAGGGTGAGAGTGTTTTCCACAGGGGACTGTGGGATTGGAGGCGCTGTAACTTCAAGAGAAAAGAACGATTCCAGCACCTAAAGCCTGTCCTGTCTATCCCCAACAACACAGGCGGATGCTCAGAGCCACCTGTGAGCCTAACCTTACCTAGCACCCACCGCAGGTAAAAGCAGTGAATCTCCCTTAGGGTGGGGGAACATGTGTTACACATACAAATATGTGATTTTTTACACTTTGTAGACAAAAACATATCCCATTCATATATTAGTAAAACTTTTGCATTGGCAAATGCTCCCACATTACTGTACATTTAGCAATTAGTTTTGTATGTTTGTACTGCTTTAGTGGGTAATTTTGTTTCCATCTCTGCATTGCAGGGGATGTAAATACTAATCCCCGGGGGCCTAGGTAATAATTAGGAAGAAGTGTTCTAGCGATTTGTAACAGGGACTTATCTCTGTTAAGAAACTTGCCTCAAATCCAGCAGTGTGCTGGTTAATTGCATACCAGCAATTAACCAACTCCACCAGGCTGATTAGAGCTCTCTCAGAAATAGCCTGTTCTGAGACAGGAAGAGGATTCCTTAGTCTCACAATTGGGTCTGACCCAGGAAAACAGATATCTGGAGCTGCAGAGACACATCAGGCTGACAGCAAGACAAAGGGGACCAGACCTGTATACCTGGACAGACATTGCCTTAGCACACAAGGGTGCTGACCCAGGAGAGCAGAGCGGCCTTCCCCTACAGCTACAAGAAACAGATAAGACTTTCTTATGGGACTGATATATATCTGTATATATATATATTTGGGGCTGGTAGTAGCTTAGCTAACCACCCAGTTAGAGAGGGCTGGACTACATGTGTAGATATTCTCCAAAGTGGAGTAGGTTTTCTTTTTGCTGTGTTAAAGGGACATGCACAATAAAGCCTAATTGTAGTTTCACTTTAAACAGTCTCCATTGCGTACCTCTGAACATGTCTCTTACAAGCATACCAATTATTTTTTTCCAGTACTACCTAGCCTTGTCCAGTTGGTAGCCTCCTGGCTACTTGGCTGTTGTGGTGGTGACTGCCACCCACTGACTTGGATGCCCCAAACAAATAAATTCCTTCCCAGGGAAACAGGCGGAAAGTGTCTAGTAGCCTCCTGGTGGGGACAGGATTGCCAGAAGTTTTGGGGCCCAGGACAAATGTGAAGAATGGGGCCCCTCCAAATTTTATGACAATTATATTTGATTTACTTTGCCCCATCATGTCTCTTTGTTACCTCATGTCTTTCTCTTTCCTCTCAACCTAATGTCTTTCTTTCTCACACCTTTTATGCAATTCCATCTTTTCCCCTTCTCTCTCACTTTCTCCCTCATGTCTTTCTCTCCTCTTCTCCCTCCAGCATGTCTATCTCCTATCCCCCCTCCAGCATGTCTTTAATTATTTTCCTTCTTCCAATGTCTTTTTCAACTTTCCTTCCCCTAATGTGTTTCTCAATTTTGTTTCCATCATTTTTTTCTTTACTTCAATGTCTTTCTCTTCCGCCCTTGACTCTTATTTTCCCTTTCATTCAATTTTCTTTTTCTAACTGCACTCCCCTTTCCCCAAGCATGTCTCTCTCGCCTTCCTCCTCACCAGCATCTCTCACCTCGCCCCCAAGCCTCTCTTTCGCTCTCCCCTCCCCCCTCCAGCCTCTACCTCCATCAACACCGCCAGCCTGTCACTCTATCGCCCTCACCAGCCTGTCTCTGTCCTTCCCCCAGCCTGTCTCTGTCCTTTCCCCTCAGCATGTTTTCTCTGCTCACACTGTTCATCTCATTATTTTTCTCTGTTCTCCCTCGTGTATTTATATTAGTTCCATTATGTCTTTTTTTCCTTCCTCTTCTCTTTTCTCACACAAGACATTCTCTTTATTAAACCCGCATGTTTTTTCTCCGCCCACCCATGTCTTTTCATTATTTTCCCTTCATTATCATCCTCTCTGAATTTTTATTTCCCAGACCTTTTTCTTTTTTCCTTCCCCTATCTCACTATTTCCCCTCATGTCTTTCGTTTCCCTCTTATGTATTTCTCTCTTGTACTTAATTTTCTCTTTTTGATTCTCGCTTCCTTTTTGTCTTCTTCCCTCCCAAGTCTGTTTGTATTCCACTAATTTAATCCTTTCCTCTCAACTTTCTCAGCCTCTCAGGTGGCAGCTTCTGCCCCGTGCTGCTGTCTTCGAGGCCTTCCCCCTAATCTTGGCCTGCCCACCTATGGAGGCTCTGCAGAGGAAGGGATTTCCCCTCTATACTTCCTGCACCTCATGGCTCCAGCTGCAGGGAATTAATGTGCGGGCAGGGGGTTATAATATATAATATATACAGTATATATATATTTATATATATATATATACATACACACACAGAAACAATTAGTAGCGCTAGTTAGTGAATGATAGTGTTAAAATGTGCAAATTAATTCTATATATGTGTAGTGTGAAAAAAGGATTAAATAAGTGTAGCAAGTGAATAATGTGAGCATCAATTGATTATAGCATAGGGCCAGTCTGTATGGAATAGGTGAAGCTTCTGTGTGATCAAGCCTGACCAAATGTAAACAGAAAACAGGAGAAAAAGAAGCGCCAGTTCCGTATGGTTGAAAAATGAATATGTTTAAATTTTATTAAATGACCAGAGTAGTCAAAAGGACTAGTAGTAAACTGGTGTGATTAAAAAGCAATAATATGTCTAGTACAAGCAGATAGCAGCAATAAGCAAGTGATATATGGAAGGGGATGTGGAGCAAGCAAGCAAGGTAATATGGGGAAAAAAGGCCAACAGTGGTGAATGTCAATGACAGTCCATATGGCTGATGATAGCCCAGTAAGGAACAGTAAACACCCACTAGAGAATGTCCCTTCTCAATGGTGATGTGGGTGTGCTGGTGACAGACCTGTTACATCTGTTGAAACACGGAATAGACATCCTCAGCGTGTGTTCCGATTAAACTGGTGTTGTTCTGATGCTGAAAAATCAATTCCCTCCTGTGGCACAAAATCACTTCCCACGTGTCAGACCTCAGTTTGAGATGAGGCTTCCTGCATCTGAGTCTTTGCAGAGGCACGGATGTATATATGAAGACAGGTGCCTCTATCCCCAGATGTGAAGGAACAAGTGATCCTGGTTGCTTCCTGGTTGCTTCGCACAAGACGTGCCCGCGTCCCTGCGTTGCTGCGCTGCTACGTGATGACGTCCAATGCGTTTCATCACTCTCAATCTCACAGGGCCCAGAACAGTCCTGGCTGTCGTCCCCCCCCCACCTGTTGGCGGCCCTGGATGGGGACCACTACCACTGCTCTTGAGTTTTTTTATCATAGCTGCTGAAATCAGATGGAATAATGAGTCGTTATCAGCTGCCTGCTGGCAAGGCTTCTCTGAGACATTAAAGGATGAACTCGCTGCACATGAGCGTCCTACCGATCTTGAGGAGCTAATCGCTATCTGCATCTGCGTTGATAAACGTTTACAGGAAATGAGGCCCGAAAGATCCCACCATCGCCTGCTCACTCCGAGAGTGTCTTCTCCCCAGGTGAGCACACCGGAATCTTTTCAACCCGATATCCCTGAACCCATGCACCTAGGTGGTAATACGTTGTCTGCCATGGAGAAACAATGCCAACGCAACGTCGGACTCTGTCTGTACTGTGGCAATCCCGGTCATGTGGTACTTCATTACCCCCACAAGTCGGGAAACGCCAGCTCCCAAAAAGATCTAGGGGAATCACATCGGGAAAATGTTCTTCATCCCATATCACAGCGAAACACTCTACCAGGATTTTGCTTCCTGTTATGCTCACCAGCGAGGGCTTCCACGTTTCTGCACTGGCCTTTGTGGATTCCGGATCGGGAGGTAATTTTGTCGATCAAAGTTTCGCCGAAAGGAATAAGATCCCCCTCGTTCGCAAGAGGTGCCCGGTGGGATTGGAGGCCATTGATAGCCGACCTCTGCAACCAGCATTTATCTCCCTACAGACCATCCTCCTTCGTCTTCATATAGAAGGAACATTGAGGTACACAGTCTCCTCAATTGACTAGTGTTACAGAGCAGTATGTCCACCTTATATAGTAAATTGCTGCATCCGGAAAGTACAATAAGAAATGGAGCTTATTTGAATTAACCCCTAGTTGGGACATGGTCTGGCAAGACTGTGAAGGGTTGTCCAGGGGAAGTCCTGAGACCCACCCAGACCCCATACATAAATCCTGCAACTCAATAAACCAGTGCACCTGGGGAAGCTCCAATTTTCAAAATAGTAGTAGTGAAGTATTCACATATGCCTTTAATTCATCCGGTCTTGTGTGCTCCAAGCTGTATAAGGGTACAGGAGAAAATCGCCACCTCCAAGGATGAGAGTGAAACATCGGGCATGGCCGCGCAATCAAAATAGCAAAGGCTGGACTGTGCTATGAAAACAACTTTATTTCAACATGGATTTAAAAAAACAAGAGGAGGGGTAGCACCCCCCCACACCTCTTACATGTTTCACCCACTCAGGGCTTTTTCAAAGAGTAGCGTTACTTGTGCACAGCCTCCTAAAGTACCGGATACAACCGGGCGTGACGTCACTCAACCAATAGGATGCAAGTACTCCCGAGATCGTATAGAGGGAGACCACACTTGGTGAGTGTGTACACGTGCGAGATGCATCAGCACCGGGGCATGCGCAATAGAGACAAATAATTGGACAATAAAACAAACAGACATTTTAAATTTAAACAATTATATAACAACACGAATAAATTGGCTAATAATCTATATTCGCAAATCTCCATGGAGAGTGGTATATTCATGATTGTATATGCAGAAGGATATAGTAAACCACTCGTCCATGAAGTTGCGAAAATGATAAAAACATTGCATAATAGAAAATGCACTTTAAAGTTAAAATCAAGTAAAGTCGGGGGAATGGGGGCTATCAATCTATTAGTTCATTAAGGCAATTTGAATGACTAAAGTGTCTCGCATAATTCAATAGCATGCAACAATCATAAATTGTATTCAAAAATTGGATTATTTGTTATATACAAATGTGACAAATGTAACAGGAATGGCATGTAACATCATAATAAATATAATTGCAACAATTAAAGTCATTTGGTTACTGTGTGTATGAACTTCAAGGAGCTTTTTTACACATTTCAAAATGTTCCACACCAATATGAAAATTTGTTACCAGTGTCGAAATTTTCAAAGGACAACTCTAAAGGGAACACTTCATAAAAAAAAAAAAGGATAAATAGCAATCAAAATGTGAACAATAGGTAATATATGTGATCTTGAAGATTTTTTCTATTTTCAATCAATAGTAGATGGAAAACTCTCAGTCAATACAAGGACTAATTTTTGTATACATATTCATAAAAATGGCCAATGAAATATGTCTAAAAAATATATATATATATATATAAGGAAACAGGAAAAAGAAAAGAGGAAAAAACATATCCACGCTACTTATATGAACATTCACACAAAATATTATTTATGGAACACTCATGGTATAAAGAGATTTCATATAATAATCTAATAGGTCCACACATAGCCCTTAGTAAGTTGAAAACTATGTAAAACATACTTTAAAATGGATTAGGACCCCAACAATAAAGTATTTTAGTAGTAAGGATTTAAGCAAAGATGGTACTTATGCACAATAGGAATCCTTATGGAGCTACATAGGTGAACAATTTAAAGATACAGAGATTCCCAATGTAGAGACACGTCAAAGAAAGTGTTTTATCTCCAAATCAACATTGATTCCTCTGGGTATCATTGTGTCCATTGTAAAAATCCAGAACATTTCCTTTTGATTAAGGATGTTCTGACGGTCACCAAGTCTGACTGGGAGTGGAATATATTCTATCCCACTAAAAGTGAATAGATCTAGTTTGCCCATAGAGCATTCTAAGAAGTGTCTTGCCACTGGGAACCTCTGGTCCTTATTTTTTATACTTCTAATATGTTCCATTATACGATTTTTTAATGGGCGTATTGTTCTTCCTATGTAGCTCTTGCCACAACCACGTCAGAATGTAGATTACATAGTTAGTATTACATGTTATAAAACTCTTCAGTTTTATTTTATCCTTATTAACTTTTGAGTGCATCACTTTGATGGATTTTGCATAGGTACATACCTTACAATAACCACACTTGAAGAAACCTATAGGTGGAGTAAAACCCCTAGTGCTTATTGAGGGATTAATATACATGCTAGGTGAAACATAATTTGACAATGTTTTTGCCTTTTTAAACACAAATTTAGGTAATTCTTCAATATATGGTTTAAGTTTGGTATCTAAAGTCAGAATGTTCCAGTGTCTGGCAACAATGGAACGGATTGAGTTAGCTTGTCGACTATGTTGAGTGATAAAATATAATCGTGTTTTATCCTTTCCACTTCTAGGTTTTTTTCGTTTTTTTAACAAATTAATACGTGGAGTGAAATAGGCGTGCTCAAAAGCTTTCTGTAGGTCAAGTTCACTGTATCCCCTATAGCGGAATCTGGAAGCCAATTGTTCTGATTGATGTATAAAATGATCTGTATCCGAACAAATACGTCTAAGCCTTAAAAATGCACCTAGGTGGTAATACGTTGTCTGCCATGGAGAAACAACGCCAACGCAACGTCGGACTCTGTCTGTACTATGGCAATCCCGGTCATCTGGTACTTCATTGCCCCCACAAGTCGGGAAACGCCAGCTCCCAATGAGGTCCAGGGGAATCACATCGGGAAAACGTTCTTCATCCCATATCACAGCGAAACCCCCTACCAGGATTTTGCTTCCTGTTACGCTCACCCGAGAGGGCTTCCACATTTCTGCACTGGCCTTTGTGGATTCCGGATCGGGAGGTAATTTTGTCGATCAAAGTTTCGCCGAAAGGAATAAGATCCCCCCACGTTCACAAGAGGTGCCTGGTGGGATTGGAGGCCATTGATGGCCGACCTCTGCAACCAGCATTTATCTCCCTACAGACTATCCTCCTTCGTCTCCATACTGGTGAAGATCATACAGAGGAGATCAAGTCGGATGCCATCCACACCCCTTCGGAGGACGTGATTCTTGGTCTCCCATGGCTGCAACTTCACAATTCATTCATTGATTGGTTTGGCAAGGATCCTGTCCTGTGGAGCCCCCTCTGCTCCAAGAAATGGACTGTATCCTCCAAAAGTATCTGTGGGGTCACTACTCCCAAAGAAG
Organism: Ascaphus truei; assembly: GCF_040206685.1. Taxonomy (NCBI): domain Eukaryota; kingdom Metazoa; phylum Chordata; class Amphibia; order Anura; family Ascaphidae; genus Ascaphus; species Ascaphus truei. The sequence continues at coordinate 159,116,726 of NC_134487.1, forward strand.
TAAAGGTAAATTTGCCTGAGGTCTACGCTGAATCCACAACGTATTTGATAAAGGCAGGTCTGAGGTCTTACCGCCACATCATCCTTTTGATTGTGCAATTGATTTTCTTCCTGGCTCGGTATCTCCCAGGGGAACTTCTTATCCACTTTCTCTCCCCCCGAAACTAAAGATATGAAGTAGTATATCCATGAAAATTTACAAAGTGGTTTCATTCGTAAATCTTCTTCTCTAGCCGGTGCAGGTTTCTTTTATGTGAAGAAAAAAGGCAGATCACTATGACCCTGTATTGACTACAGAGGTCTTAACAAGATCACCATTAAAACCCGCTATCCTTTACCATTGATTCCAGAACTCTTTGATTGCCTCCAAGGAGCCAACATCTTTATTAAATTGGATCTTCGTGGGGCCTACAATTTGGTATGGAATTGCCCAGGCGACGAATAGAAACTGGCTTTCAATACCCGTGACGGCCACCATGAATACCTTGTCATGCCCTTCGGTCATCGTAAGGCCCCTGCTGTCTTCCAAGACATTGTTAACGAGATTTTCAGAGATTTTCTCAATCAATTTGTGGTCATTTATCTGGACAACATAATGATCTTTTCCAAATCCTCACAGGAACATGTCAGCCATGCTAAACAGGTACTTCTACGCCTACGGGAAAACCATTTGTTTGCCAAGCTGGAAAAGTGTCACTTCCATCAAAGTTCCACAGCCTTCCTGGGATATATCATTTCTAACACGGGTCTCACCATGGATTCAGCTTAGGATGTTCTGGATTGGCCTTGTCCTACTACTCTCAAGACTGTATAGCTCTTTCTGGGGTTAGCAAATTATTACCGCAGGTTTATTCAAAATTTCTCCTCTGCAGTAGCCCCCATCACAGCTCTAACTAAGAAAAGTGCTGATCCCGCCTCATGGTCGCCGGCAGCTAATCAAGCTTTTAATATCTGAAGACCGCCTTCGTTTCTGCAACCATTCTTATCCATACGGATCCCAAGCTTCTGTTCACCTTGGTGGTAGATGCGTCGACATCGGAGCCGGTGCTATTCTCTCTCAGAGGAAGAACCCTCAAGCCAGACTCCATCTTGTGCTTTTTTTTTTTAGAAAAAAAAATTCTCCAGCGGAACAAAATTATGACGTCGGTAACCGGGAACTCCTAGCAATCAAATTAGCTCTGGAGGAATGGAGACATCTCTTGGAAGGTACGGAGAACCCCATCACTATTCTCACCGACCACAAGAATTTGCTCTATATCGAAGGTGCTCGACACTTAGGGGCTCGTCAAGCCAGGTGGTCACTTTTCTTTTCACAATTCAATTTTATTATCTCTTTTCTTCCAGGTTCTAAAAATACCAAGGCTGATGCTCTCTCCCGCCAGTTCCTGGTAGACGTCAAAACCGAGGATCAGCAGAAACCTATTCTTCCCTCCAAATATATTCTTTCTGCCAACACGTTTGATTCTTTGAAAGACATTGTACAAAAGCAATCTCAGATTCCGGAGGATTTCGTAGTTCCTGGTGGTCGATTGTTTACCCCACCACCTCATCGGAAGAAGGTTCTTGAATGGGGTCACTCTTTTAAACTTTCAGGACATCCAGGTACTAGAAGGATCACTGATCTCGTGGAGCGGACCTTTTGGTGGCCCGGTATGCAAAAGGACATCAAAGAATTTGTTGCTGCATGCTCGACATGTGCTCGGAATAAGACTCCCCGGAATAAACCACTTCCCATCCCCGACAGTCCATAGACACACTTGTCCATGGACTTCATTGTCGAACTGCCAGTATCTAAAGGGATGAACACCATCTTAGTTGTGGTAGATCGCTTTTCTAAGCAGTCTCATTTTATTCCATTCAAAGACCACCCCAACTCTCCCAAATTTGCAGACAACTTTATCAAATAAATATTTCGCCTCCACAGGGTACCATTGGTCTTAGTCTCCGATAGAGTCACAGTTCATATCCAAGTTCTGGCGCTCCTTCTGCCAGCAACTAGGAATAGCGCTACATTTTTCTTCAGGGTATCATCCCCAAACCAACGGCCAGACTAAGCGAACCAATCAGTCCCTGGAGCAATATATCCGGTGTTTCGTTTCTGATACTCAGGATGACTGGTCTGAGCTCCTTCCCTGGGCCGAGTTCGCGCATAACAATTTGCACAACGAATTGACCACAGACTCGCCCTTCTTCATTAATTATGGATTTCACCCATTTCTTCTACCCATCTCCACTTGCACTTACGGGAGATAAGGATTCAAGAGAACCTCAAGATGGCAACTACCAGACAAAAGGTGCAGGCGGATCGTCACCGAAGAGAGATCCAAGAGTTTAAACCAGGAGACAAGGTGTGGTTCTCATCTAAAAACATCAAACTCAAGGTCCCTACGCTGAAAATGACACCTAGATGTATAGGACCATTCGCTATTACGGAGAAAGTAAACCTAGTCGCTTACCAGCTACGTCTCCCACCGTCTAAGAGAATACCTTCCGTATTTCACATCTCCCTCCTGAAGCCGGTCATCCTGAACTCTCATTCTTCCGACTCGTCTTTGCCTCATCGTCCTTGCCTCGTACAAGGCCAACAGGAGTATGAACGTACCTTCTAGGGGTTCGCGGCGAACTCACTTGGCAGTAAATGCTGTCTCCGCTGGTCCCGCCTCCAGGCTTTGCTCGTGCGATGACGTCACCGTCGCGCAGTGCGCACCCGCTATGCATGGCACCCATGCACCCGTGCAGAGTCTCCTCCGTTTCGCTGTGTAATAGGATTCACCTGTCTGTCTCCATCAGCCAACCACAGCCATGCATTCTAGGGAGTAGGCTTACTCCTCATTGGTCTGTTCTTCCTATATATGCTCAGCCTGCCCTCTGGCACATTGGTTGAGAATAACAATGTTTATGTGCGCTGTGTTCACTGCAGTCCTGCCTCCTGTCTGAGCCTTGCCCATTATACGCTACATGCTGCACTACTTTACTTTCTCCAAGGAGTAGCTTCTCTTCCACTAGGCTCTACCTTGTAATCACCCCTGACCTCATGTAGGATCCCTGCCCTGATCTCTTGGGGGACCCTGATCTTAGCTTTATTGTAGGGGTATGTAGCCTACCTGGCTGTCTTGTTCTCCTGGGTGGGTTTTCATTGTCTTCTCTTCACATACTCCTTGGTCAATTATTACAGGATTGCCACATGGTCTCTTGCAGCTTTCAGACCCTCCATTAAAGACAATAAAGCTCTGGAGCTTCACTGCTATTGCTTCTCTCTGGCAGGCCCCATCTTCGCATTTTTGACCTTGTGGCCTATTATTGCAGTCCTTGGCCCCCTGGGATGTCAGTACACCTGGCACTCAAATTCATGGTAAAGCAAAATCATATGGTTACTAAGGCAACCTGAAATTCCAATTTCCCACTACAAACTCTGCACTGCTATGTTGAGTTACCAGAGCACTTCAACGCTTCAGCAGCCATTGCGGTTAAGAGACTCAGAAATGTCTGTTACAAAATAATAAAATAAATTCTTCTGTTTAACATAATTGAAATACTTTCCAAGAATATATAAATATGCATATATACTGTATATATACACATATAAAGATACTGAAGCACAACACCAATATACAGTATAACAATAATTCAGTGCAGTGCAATATAGAGTGTTAGGTGAAACAGATATAAACACACACAAATAAAATAATGCTAATTCAATCTATTCCTATTCTTTGGTGCTGCTCAGGTCTGAGGTCCCAGATCCACAGTGTAGAAAAAATGTTCAGAAAAAGACCTTAGTGCAACATGTGAACAGGAAACAGGATGTGAACAGGAAAATTAATCAACATCTTGTGCAATAAAAGTGTAATAAAAAGGGTATTAAATAAATAGATGCTCTGTGCAAAAAATATAGTCGCATGATGAGTCTTCAATTATGATTTATAAGGAATGTATGTTAGGTTTTTTATTAAAGATTTACTATATATGGCATAAGGTGGTAGAATTAGAATTATGTTTAATATGTTTAAATATATTTTCAGGTTTACAAATTATTTAATGACATGTTTGCTTTTTCTTTTGATATATAGATGTTCACAATATTGTGTGTCTTTAGGTTATATTAAGTGATTCATATTTATTATATATAGATTTATTTATTGAGTGTTTAGACAATAGTATTTTTCATACGTGATCCTACTTAGCTTTAGAATCTATAGCGTACTCTAGTAGTAATATATATATTTTCTATATATACACTTATTGTATGTTGCTTTATATATGTTTTATGTGTCAGTATATTTTGATCATTGTTGCTGTTTCTGCTACATTATCACTGGTAACTGTTTGGTACATGCTTTTTCTGTTTCTAAACGGCAGTATATGGTATTGTTTTTAACCTTTTGTTTCTTTTATTTATGTTTACTGCATGAGATTGGCCCAAGTGATGTCTTGTAGAAGAGGAGTAGCTAGGGGGTTAAATAAGGGCGATCCACCTTTGAGCTGATTGCTATATTACCTTTCTGGTGTGTCTAACACCTGATCCAATTTGATTCACCCTATAGTAACGTTTATTTCCCTTTATAAGCATCACAAGGGTCAGTGCCAGTCACTCTTTTGACAAAGTCCCAAGCGGGACGAAACGCGTCAAGAGTTCTTTTGTAGCAGTATATTTTGTGTGTATGCACTCATTAAACTTCAACCTTTAAGGTTAATGCGTGTGGACTATCGATTCATATCCTGACGGCAGCTGTGCACCGCCGGATTCCCCCTTTTTCGCATATATATTGTGGATGTTCTCCAAGTGAGTAGATGGTATAAAGATGAGTATAGTTTGGTGTAACACACACATTCCCTGTAAGCTGAAACCCCAATACCCACCACATCATATATATATATATATATATATATATATATATATATATATATATATATATATATATATATCATACAAGCCTGTAACTAACTAGAAAAGCCCCCGGACGAAGCAAGGGGTAGCGAAATGTACGTCGGGGCTATGTCTGTACTCCCCCAGGAACCCTCCAACCCTGTTTTGGATCATTGCTGGACACTTACCTCTACAATTGATGCTATTTCTCAATCTCCCTTTTGGGATCGGCATGCATTTCATCTTGTGGTGATTACACAGTTATCCAGCATGGCTCCTTTATTGTGGTTATTCATATATGTTCTCTATTTATCTTGATTGAGTGGTACTGTCATTTAGCATTCAGGTAGAGTACTTCAGTATACAGTTTTTTGATCCTGTTTTGACCCTCCGGTCTAGTGATATATAAGCAGAAGTTATATTTTTCTGGTTTAATGCACTCTGCACAATATCCTGATTTCTAGGTTAGATTTAGGACACATTTATATCCTTTGTCTGTGCATAAACCAGTACATATGTTTTGGGGGTTCCAAGGGTACTGTTTTAAACATTTTTGTGTAATTCATGTGTTTTTTTCATTGAATAAATCCATTTAATATTTATTATTGTTTAAATGTTTTCAGTGGGACCTTTTTCTATTCTTTTTGTTTATATATATATATATATATATATATATATATATATATATATATATATGTATATATATATATATATATATACACATATATATAATCAAAAAATAAATAGATGATACCGTTCTGTGGCTAACGAAATGCTTTTATTTGTGCGAGCACAAATAAAATCATTTCGTTAGCCACAGAACGGTATCATCTATTTATTTTTTGATTATTGAAGCTCGGCTAACACGGTACTGATACCTCTACATATATATATATATATATATATATATATATATATAGAACACACAAAAGGAGAAGTTGCTCAACACATAATATATAAGGTTAACTCAAGCCCTTTAATAAAACTAACTATAAGGGTAAAATAAAATATTTACCCCAATTAAAGTCAGTATATAAATTAAATAGGACCTGATGGTGCTAGGGGATAGTGAAAACTATATAAGACACACAGATGAAAAGAACATAGACAATCCCCTTAGTAGCACTCTAAATTACACCTAAACTAATCTATAAGATAAAGATGGTTAAAAAGAAACAGATGCTCCGCCAATTCAGAAAAAATGAACAAGATTTTATTGATTAAACAACAAGACACACTATATAAAAACATAAAAATACTAAAGACAGCCTATGAAAATATATATGTATCAAAAATATAAAGAGAGGACTACTAATCAAACACTTTCAGTATTACAAAGAGAAAAAAAAAAAACTAAAATGTGTCTAAATAAAGTTTAAATAATGACAACAAAGTAGTTTAGTCTAACATAATAGGCAATACAAAATATATTCCCACTGACATATGCATGAAAGAATAATAAATCATTGCGTTGGAAAAAGTATATAGTCAATGACCCAGTATATAGCCAGGAAAAATTAGTATGTATACCAAAAACAGAGGGGAAAAAAAGAGATAAAGCAACCAGGGAAAAATAATATAACAATAATAATAGTTATACCCTGAACAGCATTTCCCCAAAATGAAATCAATGAGAACTGATGCAGCAAATAAAGAAAAATATGACTAATAAAGACATATTAGCAAACAGAGTCATACATATTGAAAACACCACAAAGTGCAGCACTGCAAGGACAGGTAATGCCCAAACAGTAAGGAGGGTAATACTCAGCTGCAGCTAGATTGTGTAGAGTTTGTGTCCATATTGATTGTACAGGATGTGTTTCCAAAGTCTGCTTATAACAGGAACAAAAAATAAAGTCCAAAATGCTGCATCAGATCCATCATACAGTAAGTCCCTCAGAATAGAAGATTACATAAAGGCTGTAGTAAAGTAAACACTCACCATGTTTCACCCTGGAAGAAGCCCACTCACGGGTGAAACATGTTGAGTGTTAACTTTACTACAGCCTTTATGTAATCTTCTATTCTGAGGGACTTATGATGGATCTGATGCAGCATTTTGGACTTTATTTTTTGTTCCTGTTATAAGCAGACTTTGGAAACACATCCTGTACAATCAATATGGACACAAACTCTACACAATCTAGCTGCAGCTGAGTATTACCCTCCTTACTGTTTGGGCATTACCTGTCCTTGCAGTGCTGCACTTTGTGGTGTTTTCAATATGTATGACTCTGTTTGCTAATATGTCTTTATTAGTCATATTTTTCTTTATTTGCTGCATCAGTTCTCATTGATTTCATTTTGGGGAAATGCTGTTCATTGTATAACTATTATTATTGTTATATTATTTTTCCCTGGTTGCTTTATCTCTTTTTTTTCCCTTCTGTTTTTGGTATACATACTAATTTTTCCTGGCTCTATACTGGGTCATTGACTATATACTTTTTCCAACGCAATGATTTATTATTCTTTCATGCATATGTCAGTGGGAATATATTTTGTATTGCCTTTTATGTTAGACTAAACTACTTTGTTGTCATTATTTAAACTTTATTTAGACACATTTTAGTTTTTTTTTTTTTCTCTTTGTAATACTGAAAGTGTTTAATTAGTAGTCCTCTCTTTATATTTTTGATACATATATATTTTCATAGGCTGTCTTTAGTATTTTTATGTTTTTAAGTTAGTGTGTCTTGTTGTTTAATCAATAAAATCTTGTTCATTTTTTCTGAATTGGCGGAGCATCTGTTTCTTTTTAACCATCTTTATCTTATAGATTAGTTTAGGTGTAATTTAGAGTGCTACTAAGGGGATTGTCTATGTTCTTTTCATCTGTGTGTCTTATATATATATATATATATATATATATATATATACATATATATATATATATACATACATACATACATACATACATACATGCATACACTCATATCAAAAGGAATGCTTCTAAGCGTGGCAAATGTATGCAACAAAAGACAGGGGAGCCCAATGCTTCATCCAATTGGCAAAACATATATGGTAATCTGAATAAAGTTTAAAGACTTCAATAATAATATTTTCTTGGTTATTTAGTTAAACCCTTTGGCCAATGCTTCAAAAGCCTGCATACAATGTCAAGGTATAACCAAATTTGCAGGTCCTAACACTAAACTGTGAACCTTTCCTTTTACCTCTGTTTGAGGGAAAACAATCATAATAGATCCTGTTTTTTGCAGCAAAATGAAAAAACCTCCCAAGTTAAAAAGATGAGGAGGAGTGAGCTCTGGCGGTAGGTGCCACCTACCTCCCTACAACTGTTGCCAGTCAGAATTTGATTAACACACACATTCCCAGCAAGCTCAAACTCCTACACCCACCACATCACGAATACATCTGAACCCCGTTATAACGCGGTCCACGGGGGCCAACCGATCCAACCTCGTTATAACCGGGATCGCGATAAAAAAAATGACCGCCGCGATCAGGTGTTACGCGTCCGCCGGAGGGGGAGAGCTGGGATAACTCTCCCATGTCTCCCTGAGCCCAGCGTCGCAGCAGCAGCACCCTCCCCCCCCCCACAGCAGAACGCACCGGAAATGGAAGCTGCGTGTGGAGCACAGTTGGGCCTCACGCAGCGTGTTATCAGTGGTTACCATGTCCCTATCAGACCATGTACGTGCGCACGCTGAGCTTACCGGGGCTCCCCTCACAGCCCCGCATGGAGAGGAGCAGGGTTGGTGATTGCGGCGGGTTCGCCTCAGGCTTGTCATCCTTCCCCTCTCCCAGCACCATGTCCTCACTCCGTGGAGCCCGGCTCGTGCGGTACATGATGGAAGCCGCGCTATGTGGACCGGGGAGATTCCCCGGGGCGCTGCTTCCTCCCGGCTCCCTTCGCTGCTCCTGTGGGCTGACCACGGTGGCCGGGCAGCAGCAGCAGCAGGAGGTTCATAGCTGATCCCGAGTTGGACAGGACCGTGCTGAAGTGTCTGAGCCCCTGGTAGTTGGGAGAGAGCACAGCGCTGATCATGGAGTGTACGGAGGTACAGGGAGGGAGGGAGAGAGGTGTGTGTGTACTGTTGTGCCGGCCTTTATGCTAAAACTTCTCGGGGCATTGCGGTTCAATGTCCTGAATGCCACGTGGAATAAATGGAGCATCCCCTGTGCTCATGCTGCATTTGCGCCGTCCAGCACCCACGGTTGAACTGCGGTTGATTCGTGGTTGATCCGCGGTTGATCCACGGTTGATCTGTTTAATTAGAATGGTGCGGATTTAATTGGGGGCAATTCTTTGCGTATCCGCCAGGTGGCAGATATTCATGAATTGTAATGAATTCTAATGTGTACAGTACATGTACTACAGTAATGTGTCGACTTGCAGGTGTTTAAAAAAAACCACAGTGATCCATTGTGAATTGACCTTGGTACTGAAGAAGATACTGTATCAATTTAGGCATTTCATAATGAAACTAAATGTGCCGTGTCTTTTTCACATATTTTCTCACTGCACAATCGCCGGACGGAAAGCAATGATACCAGTACACCACAGTACGTGTGCAAAAGTCCCGACTGTACCTATTCATATATAGAAAAAATTGCAATTAATGCCTTAGCTGATAAAATGGCCACAGTTGGTGAAATGTATCAATTTTTTATCTCAAATTATGACTTTTACAAATGTTCACCTGATGCTCGTGTGTAGAAGCATGCAATAAGGAAAAGGTTAAGCAACGATCTGTATTTTTTTCCCTATTGCCCCTGAACACGGAGTTAGAGGAGGGTATGGGGCCAGATTTTTCCAGTATCTTTGATCATGGAGACTTCAAAAGGAGAAAGGTCAGATTTAATCAAAATAATATTCGTCAATCCCAGGCCAGCAATGTAATAGCTGGCACCAGCACTGGCTTACAATAACGATCTGAGCGTCAGTCAAAACCCGGTGACCGGCAACCCTTGCTATCTGTCCCCACCAGGATACCTGCAAAATTTCCAGCCTGAGCCTGATTTCATGTACAGATACCAGCAAGCTTGAATGTACCAAAAAGATTTCCAGCTTCATCAGCTGTCAACTACAGGTGTAGCAGGCCCGCTGTCACCTGTCAACTACGTGTTTAATGGAGAGTACGGCACTCATGGCTCATCACCACTCGTTTGGCAAAGTCAATAATATATTAAATTAACTACCTGTATTACAGTACACTACCTGTATTACAGTACACTAGAGTACGTGTGTTACGGTACTTACACTAGCTGCAGTTCAAGCTGCCGTATTTTATTCTTTTTTTTAAAATATCAATACATTTTGCACACAGACAAGTGATTAGTTACTGCAGATCGGTCCGTTCTCTTGTAATCAATCGCTTTGCGCATGGTTATTTAGTTCTATTATTTTATTCACAACTCTAGAATATGTAGTCCAGCAATATGATTGGCTGAGCAGTTTCTACAGTAGATACTGAATAATTGGTGGACAGCTAGGCGCATGCGTGTATGTCTTATGGTACCTTGTTGAAATGCATATGCGTATCATCACATCCCCACCCCCACCCACCTCGCACGCAAAGTCTTACTACAGTAACAAGACAACGGTAATGCAACCGCTTATCAATACCCCCCTCTCCCGAGCCATTCATTAATATTCTTGTAGCCCTCTTGAATGTTATACATCTCAGATATGTTTCTGGTAACCATGGATGTCTCCAGCCTTTACACCAATATCCCACATGTTGACGGTCTGGAGACCATTCGGGATCACTTTTCCCATCTTGGGGGATATGATGGGCCTCCAAGTGAATTTGTTCTCCTCTTGATTGATGTTATACTGCATAAGAACTTTTTCCGGTTCGAACGGGATTTCTTCCTTCAACAAACAGGGACTGCGATGGGTTCTAATATGGCCCCGGCATACGCCAACTTATTTATGGATAGCTATGAACAACTGCATTTGCTTAACGATGCCCCTTTTTCCAACAATATTGTTCATTACACCTGCTACATTGATGACATCTTCCTAATTTGGCGTGGAAAGGAGGAGGAACTGACACAATTTATCTGTTACTTGAATTCGATACCGTCAACGATTCGGTTTACTGTTAATTACAGCCTGGACCGTATTCCCTTTCTAGACACAGTGGTCTATAAAAAAGATGGTAGACCAGCGACTGAGATTTTTCACAAACCTACAGACAGAAACACTCTTCTGTGTGCTTTGAGTCACCATCCAGAACCACTGAAACGAGGACTCCCATTCTCTCAGATGCTAAGGGTCAAACGCATTACCAGTGACCCTATGCTGGTCGAAGATGCATTATGGAAAATGGCTAAGAGGTTTTTGGATAGGGGATACTCAAGATCGGAAGTTAATGTGGCCCTAACTAAGGTACGGGCTACTGACAGGGTTTCCCTGCTTTTACCTTCTACAGAAATAATTGATAACAAATCAATTAACATTAGCAGCACTTACACTACCTCGTCCAATCTTATTAAACGCAGTATTAAAAGAAATTGGAACATTCTAGCCAAAGATCCTAAAATTGAGAGCATCTGTCAGACACCACCAAGAATGTGCTATCGCCTTGGAAGGAACTTAAGGGATATGTTCGTGCAGGCTGATCCGACTACCAAATATGCCAATGCTACAACATGGCTTCAGCGAAAACCTGGTGTATACAAATGCCATGGATGCATCAACTGTGGTTTTCTACAGACCGGCCAGTCCTTTGCACATCCACATAGTGGGAAATCCATCGGCATTAAGACTGCTATGACCTGTGAGTCGAAGTTTGTGGTCTATTTTATTAAATGTCCTTGTGGCCTTTACTATATAGGCAAAACAAGCCGCATGCTAAAAGAACGCATGGCTGTGCACAGGTCAACTATCCGTAAGGCACTCCTGGACCAAAATGCTGATGATGACCTTAAACTCCTCCCAGTGGCGAGACATTTCAAACAACACTGTCATGGCCTTTCGTCGCTGAAATGTATGCCGATTATACAAGCGAACCTATCAACACGTGGTGGGGATCGTGACAGATTGCTGCTCCAGTTGGAGGCAAAAGCCATTCACGATCTGAGGACATTGTCACCTTATGGCTTGAACGAGGACTTGAGACTTAGTTGCTTTATTTAATTATTTCAACCTTATCAGTTTATCTTACATACGCTCCTTTTTTGCCTCCCCTATACACTTCTGCCATTGTCCTTGACATGGCCCTCAGTATACCCATTGGTCTTTATTGTTAATTATTATTCCCCCTTTTTTTCTATTTTTTTTCTAATTTGTCTGGTTCCTTTCCCTCATTTCCTACCTTCCCCTTTCCTAGTTTCCTTTGTTTTTGTCCCCCTGTATGTTGCTTCTCAATCCCCCCCTTTTTCCTTTCCCTTCCTTGCCTACACACTCATGGTTTTTATATCTTGCTTTTTATCTTTATTCAGCACTTTGGTGTTCACACTGTATTGTGCCCCCTCAGGATGCATTATCTCATGCTCATTAATGTTTTCAGTTTACCCTTAGGCTGTGCGTTTAAGCTGCGTTCATACTCTACCAGTTATTCTGGCTTTTACATGCTATACCTGCAAGCATGTGCAATGGGCTTCCATTCGCGCTCCGTGTTTCAGACTGTCAGCGCATACATGCGCAATGACTGCCCCGGTATTATATCGCCATGGCAACGTGAGACGCTCATATTCCGTCCCTGTAAGCATGCGCAATGGTGTCGCTCTCTCGCGCTCCGTGCTTTGGCATATTAGTATACATATGCGCGATGGTCCCCCTTCTGTGGTATCGCTATGACGATACTAGACGCTGTATTTCGGCGCATGGGTCTATACATTTACACTCGCGCCTGACATTGCACACCTGCGCATGCTCACGGGCTTCTGCTTTAAGGGTTCCCCCATACAGACACTCCGGGTCTTATAGATTGCATAGCAATGATGTCATTTAGATCGTTTTGTGTATAATTGCTTTCAGCTGATCCAGAGAGGAGGGGCAGGTTGTTAACCTATCACTGTTTGCTAATGGTGTTGCATGTGGGTATATAATGGTGGTTTTTGTCACATATGGGTAAGCACTCCCTTGAGAAAGGTCCTGTTTCAGGACCGAAACGTCGGTTGTATGTGCCTTTTTTTTCAATACATTTATATTTGATATCAATCTGAGTGCTGTCTCGGTTCTTGCTGCGTGGTTTTGGACTCCTGGTCTGCCTGGTAAGGAATCTACATTTTATATATATAGTTATTTATTTATTTATATATTTATTTATTTAGTGTGGGGCTGTTGTGTGTGTATTTTTTTAATTGTGGGTAGCGGGGGTGGCCGAAGTGGGTATTAGCCCCAACGGTGGTTTGTTTAGGGCTTGCGGGTGGGTAGCGGGAGGGCTTAACCCCTTCATGACCGTAGTGGTATTAACAGCTACGGTCGTGAAGGGGTTTAGTGCACCCGCAACCCCCAGAAAGTCCTAAACAAAGAACAAGGGCCAAATACCCCTTCACCCACCCCCGCTACCCACAATAAACCTGGCACAGCTGGTTAACCCCTTCATTGCCTTAGCGGTTAGCCGCTAAGGTAATGAAGTGGCCTTTAAATGCATTTTCCTGCCTCGGATGCATGCCGGGGGGCTCCGGTGCTGATATTAATGGGTAACAGCTCCGGAGACCCCCGGCATCAATCCCAGGAAGGAAAGAGGCCTGATTTTTTCTAAGTGTCGACCTTGCCGATGCTTCTCCTCCACCAACTTGCCAACTTTAGCTGGCGGGACAAATTGGCGTTAAATTCTCAATTCTAGAGTGCCGATAAGCAGCGAAAAGCTGATCGGGGCTACTAGAATTCAGCCGATTTAAAAAAGTGCCAAAAAGTGGCCTATCGGCACCCGGCTGCCGATAAGTTTTTATCGGGAACCAAAATTGCCGATTTTGGCCACTTTTCGGCGCTTACTGAATCGGGAAGGCATTTTTCACGAAAAATAACAAAAAAAGCCTTATCGGCGCTTACTGCATGAGGCCCTATGAGTTTATGTGTGCAACCTCTGAGTTTTGGGTTGCTTTAAATAAAGACTATTTGTGTTTGCTCAGTGCGCTTTCTGCCTTTTCTTTCAATGTGACATACAGTTTGATTTAACCCCTTCCCGCTTCTCTTCTGATAGATCTAAGGTGGCGTATATTATCGCTTTATTAACCGGAGACGCATTGGCATGGGCATCGCCCATCTGGGAGCAGAGACGTGAGCTTATCCAAGACTTCCCACATTTAAAAAGAAGGAATTTAAGCAAGCCTTTGATACCCCTGGCAGTTAAATTACTGCTGCTTCTTCTTTATTTCACATTTCTCAGGGTCACAGACCAGTTGTAAGATACGCTTTGGAATTTCAGACCATCGCGGCAGAGGCTGGAACGATGAGGCGTTATCTGTAGCTTCCTGGCAAGGTCTCTCTGAGACATTAAAGAATGAATTAGCTGCTCAAGAAAGACCTTTGGTGCTCGAGGATCTTATTGCCATGTGTATTAGGGTAGATCAACGCCTTCAGGAAAGGAGGCTTGAATGCCATCACTCACGTTCTCTCACACCAACTGCTCTTATTCCCAGTATGTCTCCTTCTACTTTCCCAGCTCTTGAGGCTCCAGAACCAATGCAGTTCGGAAGTCACCAGCTCTCCCCTTCAGAGAAACAACGTCGGAGAACTGGAGGATTATGGGGGCTATGCACTAAGCAGTGATAAGTCGTTTTAAGCGCGTAAAGTGCTTTTAGAACGTGAAGTTCCGCCGAACGCTATGCACTAAGCCGCGCAAACAGACACTTTGCGCTCTAAAACAGGCTGTTTATTGAAATTTTTTCAAAGTCCAACTTTGATCGTACGATCAGCTGTTTGCGCTGAATCCTGCCTTCTGCGGGATTCACTAAGCAACGCAAACTGATCGTACGTTAAAGTTGCGCTGAATAAAGCTCACCAGCAAAGGCAGGTGATAAAAAAGCAGGACTTAGAAAAAATTCTTTGTTTACCTTTTGCAGGCGCAAAACCAATACAACAGGTCGGCGGGTGTCCCCGGCTGACCCCGCAGGGGTCCCCGAGGGAGGCCGGGGGTCACACGGGTATCCCCGGCTGACCCCGCGGCCGTCCCAGGGTCCCCGCGGGAGTTCCGGGGTACCCGCGGGCTTGCGGTGCCAATGTTGTGCCAACAAAAATACTAAACAATATTTCTAACTAAATACACCCCCTTAACACATACAGTACAATAATGTGCAAAATAACTATTATCCAGATATGGATAATAGATTATTTGCCCATTATTAAACACTGCATTAGCATATCTAAATAAAGTCAATAAAAACAGCAGCCAGCTAATCCAATCAATACAAGCAGTAACAATATCAACAATTATTTAATTAAACCATTAACCAATGAAACCAATTAATTCCTAAACCAACTCAAAATGAATAGTAACACTAACCAATTAAACCAATTAATTATAACAACATTAATGAATGTAAACATTAAAAGACAAATAAATACATTCAAACAATCTCTGAAAGAACCTAAAACGCATTAGCCTACATAATACAACATTAATTACAAACGAACACCAATCGCAAACATTTTATTACATTAAGCAAGAAAAATACAAACAATTGCATCCACATAAGAAACTGACATTAAAAAAACCAACAGCAATACCAAGCTATAAATGCTCCCAAATATTGTAATAATAATGTATTAATCTGTACCCTATAGTGGTACAGATTAATATATTATCAGTCAATGTGCCTCCCCCAAAAAATCAACAATCACATCCAATGAAAAAACCTGTAAAAAAAGACATTTACAAACATTCAATATATTACTTACCATTAGAAGCGGTGGCCCTCCGACTCCCGGGGTAACAGGAAGCTCACGTACCTTGAAGGCCTCCAACAGCATCCGATGCCATCCTCCATGAAGATCCGGATCAGGCACCCAAATCTTCTTTTTTCTTTCTTTAATCACCTTCTTCTATCTTCATCTGTCACCATTTCTTGATCTTCTTTATCTTCTTTCTTCATCTGTCAATCCAAAATACCCCATGTTAAATCCCAGCCGATGCTGTCTCGTAGGCTTCTTGGGCTCAAATGAGGCGTCACGGCCTTAAATATGGCTTGTGACGTCACATTTAGGCTCAAAATGGTTAACAGCCACCTGATTGGCTGTTCAAACCATGTTCCGACTTTAAATTTGTTTTTTTACATGACGTCACTTAAAGGGAATGATGCCAGCCAATCAGAATGGCTGTGCTTCATTTGCCTTTGAGATGACATCACGAAATCCAAGATGGCCGGCGTCACATGGTATTTCAGCCAATCAGAGTGTGGAATTGGTTCCTAATATCTGATTGGCTGAAATACCATGTGACGCCGGCTTCGTGACGTCATCTTAAAGGCAAATGAAGCACAGCCATTCTGATTGGCTGGCATCATTCCCTTTAAGTGACGTCATGTCAAAAAAACAATCAGAGTCGGAACATGGTTTGAACAGCCAATCAGGTGGCTGTTAACCATTTTGAGGCTAAATGTGACGTCACAAGCCCTATGTAAGGCTGTGACGCCTCATTTGAGCCCAAGAAGCCGACGAGACAGCATCGGCTGGGATTTAACATGGGGTATTTTGGATTGACAGATGAAGAAAGAAGATAAAGAAGATCAAGAAATGGTGACAGATGAAGATAGAAGAAGGTGATTAAAGAAAGAAAAAAGAAGATTGGGGTACCTGATCCGGATCTTCATGGCGGATGGCATCGGATGCTGTTGGAGGCCTTCAAGGTATGTGAGCTTCCTGTTTCCCTGGGAGTCGGAGGGCCACCGCTTGTAATGGTAAGTAATATATTGAATATTTGTAAATGTCTTTTTTTTACAGGTTTTGTCATTGGATGTGATTGTTGATTTTTTGGGGAGGCACATTGACTGATAATATATTAATCTGTACCACTTTATGGTACAGATTAAAACATTATTATTACAATATTTGGGGGGCATTTATGGCTTGGTATTGCTGTTGTTTTTTTAATGTCAGTTTCTTAGGTGGATGTCATTGTTTGTATTTTTCCTGCTTAATGTAATAAAATGTTTGCAATTGGTGTTCCTTTGTAGTTAATGTTGTATTATGTTGGCTAATGCGTTTTATGGTTCTTTCAGAGATTGTTTGAATGTATTAATTTGTCTTTTAATGTTTACATTCATTAATGTTGTTGTAATTAATTGGTTTGATTGGTTAGTGTTACTATTCATTTTGAGTTGTTTAAGAATTAATTGGTTTCATTGGTTAATGGTTTAATTCATTCATTGTTGATATTGTTACTCCTTGTATTCATTGGATTAGCTGGCTGCTGTTTTTATTGACTTTATTTAGGTATGCTAATGCAGTGTTTAATAATGGGCAAATAATCTATTATCCATATCTAGATAATAGTAATTTAGCACATTATTGTACTGTATGTGTTAGGGAGGAGGGCGGGAGGGGAGTCGTGTATTGATGTTTGTTAATTCTTTTTTAAATATACATTTTAATTATAGTATAGATGTGCAGGGGGTCTCCGGAGCAGACCCGCGTTGGTTTCAGGTCCGAGGACCCCCTACTTCAGGAGATACAGGCCCCGTTATGGGGTGCCGGTATCCCCTGCACTTTCAAGCGTCCGCGTCACGTGACCGGGACATTGGAATTCTGCAGGGGATACCGACACCCTATAACGGGGCCTATATCTCCTGAAGTAGTGGGTCCTCAGACATGCAACCAATGCGGTTCAGCTCGGGAGACCCCCTGCTCATGTGCACTATAATTAAAATGTATTTATTTATTGTACAATCGCCTGTAACAGCCTTGCATGGAGATGGCAAATCTCCATGCAAATGTTACAAGCAGCTTTTTTTTCAATCAGCTAGCGTACGGAAACTTTAAGTGCGATAGCAGGGGGGAAATACATTGCACGCACGATAAGCCAGTTTTGGGCACGTCAGATAAAAAATGGGCTCAGGGACTTAGTGAATCGCGCCGCCGGCTTCATTTTTTATCGGACGTGCTAATTTTTTTCAGGCCGGCGAGAAAGCTCGGAGCTTAGTGCATAGCCCCGTATGTCTTTACTGTGGACTGCCGGTCACCTGGTGCTTCACTGTCCCACGACGCCGAGAAACACCAACACCCAATGAGGTATAAGGGGTCTCATTGGGTACCGTTTCTTCTTCCCCTCCTAGTAAGAGAGGTCTACCTACCAGGGTCATGCTGTCTATCTTCCTTGAGGTTCCTGGCTTCCTAGTTCCTGCCTCTGCCTTCATCGACTCCGGGTCTTGGGAAAATTTTGTGGATCAAGATTTCGCTACCAAATATAAGATTCCTCTGATCAAGAAATCAATACCGGTGGGTCTAGAGGCTATCAACGGACGTCCCCTCCAGCCAGCTTTCATTTCATTGGAGACTCCTACTCTTACTCTCCACTACAGACGGTCACAAGGAAAAAATCTCACTGGATGTTATTCATTCTCCCTCTGTACAGGTAATTCTAGGCCTTCCTTGGCTCCAACAATACAATCCGCTTATAGACTGGACAGATAAGAGACCTATACAATGGGTTATGCCTCTGAAATTGCTCCTGTATCCTCGGTACAACTTATCACTGGCATAGAGACCAGTACTCCTGCCAAACCTACGCTTCCTGAAATATATGCAGAGTTCATTGATGTTTTTGATAAAGTTCGCTCTGAAACTCTACCTCCGCACTGCACTTATGATTGCCCCATAGAGCTTATGCCCGGTGCCATCCTTCTAAAGGCAGATCCTATCATTTGTCCCTTCCTGAGACTAAGGCTTGTCTGAATATATTCAGGAGAACTTAATGCCGGGGCTGGGTTCTTTTTTGTTCAGAAGAAAGATGTTCACTTTGTCCTTGCATAGACTATAGGGACCTTAACAAAATAACCCTGAAGAATCATTATCCTTTGCCACTCATCTCAGAATTGTTTGTTCGTCTACAAGGTTCTTCCATTTTTTCTAACTCGATCTTCGTGGGGCCTACAATCTCATACGCATTTGACAAGGGGACGAATGGAAAATGGCCTTCAATATGAGAGACGGCCATTACAAATATTTGGTCATGCCTTTCGGGCTCTATAATGCCCCAGCTGTCTTTCAAGATTTCGTGAATTATATTTTTCGAGATGTCCTCAACATTTTTGTAATTATCTACCTAGACGATATTCTTATTTTTTCTAAATCTATAGCCGAGCATATCCAGCACACTAAGTTAGTTCTCTTCCATCTACGTGAGAATCATCTCTATGCCAAGATGGAGACATTTCTTTTTCACCAAACATCAACTTCTTTCTTGGGATACATTATCTCTCTGATACGGGTTTCTCTATGGATCCTGATAAACTTAAGGCATTTGTAGATTGGCCCAACACACTTCTCTTAAGGCGATTCAGCGATTTCTTGGCTTCGCCAAGTATTTTTTCCGCCACAGTGGCTCCTATCATTGCCCTGACGAAAAACATGCGGACACTTCCTCCTGGTTTCTTGAGGAATGCCAGGCCTTTGAAACCATTAAGAAAGCGTTCGTTTCTGCTCCTATCTTCGCCAAATATGTCATTTCGGCTAACTCTTTCGATGTACTCGACAAGAACGTGGAGACTCAGACGCTCATCCCCGAGTGTATGGAAGTGCCGGAGTTTCTATGCTGCACCTCAGTTTCACCAGATGATCCTTGAGCGTGGTCATTCCTCTAAGTCTGCCGGTCACCCGGGTACAAAAAGGACTTCCGATTTGATCAGACGCACCTTTTGGTGGCCTAATATGTTTAAGGATATCAAGGAATTCATCAACTCCTTTTCCATCTGTGCTCGAAATAATTCCGCCCGCAACAAGCCGTCTGGTCTGCTTCGTCCTTTACCCATTCCGGACAGACCGTGGACCCAATGGACTTTATTGTTGAGCTTCCTGTTTCTCGTGGTATGAATACTATTCTCATTATTGTTGATAGGTTTTCCACACAGGCCCATTTCATTCCTCTCAAGGGTCTTCCTAATTCTGCCACCTTGGCAGATATTTATATCAAAGAAATATTTTGTATTCATGGAGTCCCACTCTCTATAGTGTCCGATCGGGGGTCACAGTTCATCTCGAAATTTTGGCGTGCCTTCGCTCAAAGGTTGGAGATCACTCTTCTTTTTTATTCTGGGTATCATCCCCAAACAAACGGACAAACCGAAAAAACAAACCAGTAACTAGAGCAACACCTGCAATGCTTTCTTTCTGATGCACAGGATAATTGGGAGGAACTACTCCAATGGGCCAAATTCGCTCATAACTCATTCAGAAATTAGTCAACTCAAAAATTACCGTTTTTTTTTATAAATTACGGGTTTCATCCAGCGTGCCTTCCCATCTCTTTCAATCCTTCCGGAGTTCCAGCAGCAGATTCCAGGGTGAACTCGAACCAAAATTCTTGGAAGAGGATTCAAAAGACTCTGCAGGAGGCAGTACTCCAACAAAAAACTGTACCGCCTGTATGCCCGCAGACCTGGCCAGTCCCCAGTATTGAGATGGGTAAGGGTATAACATGCACCCACAGCAGTGAGGGCGTACCCGGAGTGTGGTAATAGCGTTGCCGGGCCTGGTGAGTAAGGGTTAACGTAATACTTAGTGAGTCCGGGGTGCCAGAGGTCGAAGGGTAATGTCCAAGTGCCAGAGTTCAGGGGTTGGAGAGAGCAGCGTAGTGATGTCCGAAAACCAGGGTTCAAGGGCAGGAGAAGGCAGCGTAGTCAAGTCCAAAGCAGAGTTCAAGTTCAAGCCAAAGGAATCCAAGCAGGGGCAGGGATAGGAACCAGAGCTGAAACAGACAAGGGAGCTGGGCAGAGACACTGCACACACAGGAGCTACAGGAAAGCTATGCAGAGCAAGGACTGAGAGGACAGAGTGAGGTTATATAGGAAGAGGAGCCAATAGGGGTGAGAGGTGGAGCAGAGGTTTGAGTGGGTAATTGCAGGGATAGGTCAGAGTGAGCAGGGGAGGAGACAGGAAGGTAATCCAAGGTAATAGCGTGCAACTGACGGGGGGCAGAGCCAGTGCGTGGGGACGGCAGATAACTAGAACGGGTGCGTGCGCCTTCTGTAAGGTTGTTATGCGCGCACACCGCGCGTGTACCAGAGCATGGAGGGTGCATCGCGGAGGAGGTGTTCGGCAGAAGGGAAGGGGAAGCAGAGGAGGCAGGTTGTCACGGGAGACTCCTGTGGTGGGTAGAATCTCGGTGGCCGGAACAGCATGAGCGTAGTAGGGGTCACAAGCAGGGGTCCGAGGCAGGCGGCAGGTAGCGAAGTCAGGTAACAAGCAGAGGTTGGCAACGAGGAGACTGGAACAGGACAGGGGAGCAAGGACAGGTCTGAGGCAGGGACTGAGAACAGGAACAAACAGGGACAAGCCAGATTACCAGCAAGGGCTTTTACTGTGAACAGACTTCAATAATACAGGTACAGGTACAGAAACAGATCAGGAATCAGAAGCATGTGCATTAGGAGTCTGACTTCAAGCAAAGGCAAAAGCAACAGACAGGAAGCAAGCTATAAAGGACAGAGACAGGAGCAACAAGAAGACAGACAGACAAAGGAACCCAGAGCAAACAGAAGGCAGCAGCACACCCAGTGGACAAGGAAGCTATGGCTAGGCAGGAGGTCTAGGCGACCCTGACATTACTCCCCCCTCTCGAGAGCGTTCTCCGGACGATCCTCCAGGCTCTTCCCGGAGGCCTTAATGAAAGTGGACTCAAGGTGACCCACCTCTGGTGGTTTGTTAGCGGGCAGAGGGTACTCCACAGGTACATTGGTTGCTGCAAGGAACCTCCGAATGGGTGCGTTCAACCCAAAAGCAGGGGCAGAGACATCAGGAATGTGGGCATCAAGGACGGCTGCAGCCTTTCCACAAGAGTCATTGGGGACACAGAGTTCGCTCTCCATGGTCTCCTCCTTTTTGGCAAGCTGTGTCTTGAGCTCAGCGATCTGCGCCTGCAGCGCTGTTAGTTGCTGAGATGTGTTTTCAGCTACTAGCTTTAGCTCTTCCTCCAGCGAGGCTATGGTTATGCTCAGTGTGGCCTTCAGCTCCTCATGCTATTCTTTGGGGACACACTGGGTACTCAAATAATCTTTCAGCATTTTGTAGGCAGTCTAGAAACTTTCTTCCTGCAGAACTCGCTGCTTTTCTTCAGCATTCACCCATTTCTCCTTGGTGTCCTGCAGATGTGTACGCAGTTCTCGCAGCTGACTCTGCAGCATATTTTCTGCTTGTGAGCGCCGCTCCAGGGAGACACGTTCTTCTTGCAGCACTCTCTCTGCATTCTGCAGTGCTGTCTGCACATCTAACTTTTCCTGGGCCAACTGTTTCTTCTCCTCTCCTAATTTGTGGAGTTTCTTATCTCCTTCACTGACTTGGACATAGAGATTCTTGCACTCTTGGGTTACAGTTTCAAAACTGATATTTAACCCTTCGAAGATTTCTCTCAATGAACATAGTTCTGTGTTGAAATGGCAACTTTTCTCCTTAGAGGCTTCCAGCTCTGTAGTAAGCCTGTGAACCTCTTTCTGAGATGCTTCCAGTGCTGCGTCAACTTGAGCCATGAAAGTCTGGTACTGGGCAGAATCAGCGTAGGCCTTCTCCAGCTTACTTGACAAGATCAACCTGTCATTCTCCAAATGATATTTTTCTTTTTCCCAGTCACCCTCTGCTTTTTCCAGCACTAATTGCATCCTTGACTTTTCTTCTATCAATAGTCTCTTCTCCTCTTCTGATTCATGGAGTCTTTTATCTCCTTCACTGGCTTGGACAGAGAAGTTCTTACTCATTTGGTTTATAATTTCAAACCTACTATTTAACTCTTCGAAGGCGTCTCTCATAGAACGTATCTCTGTTTTCAAGTAGCATCTCTCCTCCCGAACGACTTCCATCTCTTTTTTGAAGTAGCAAATCTCCTCCTGGGAGACTTTAAGCTCTGTATTAAGCCTGACAATTTCCTTCATAGAGATTTCCAGGAATTCGTTACTTTTAGAAGCGAGGCTCCGATTCTCAGCAGCTTCAGTATATGCCTTCTCCAGCTGACCTGAAATGACATCCAGGTCACTCTCCAATTGCTCTTTTTCTTTCTCCTGAAGAACACACTTAGCAATTGCTGAGGATAGACAACTTTGTAGTGCAGAATTAGCTTCTTGCTCCTTATCTAAACGTCCATAAAGACAATCAATCGCTTTCTGTGCAGCTTGAAGCGTCTGAGTAGGGGCATCATTCTTCTCTTCCACTATTCTTGGGATACATCTGTGAGTTGCCTTAAGCTACAGCATATCTCTTTCATCAAATGCAGACTCTGAGATTAAATTTTCATTCTTAATTCCTTCTGCAACTTCCACAGTAATGCCTCCCTTCTTTTTCTTCTTCTTCCTTGCTTTGAGAAGTTCTGAAGAATCAGTGGTACTGTGTTCACATTTACTGCTCAAGACTGTTTGAGTGGGAGCCATAATTTCAGACATGGAGAAACCACACTTCCCAAGAAACCAGTAAAGAGGAAATGTGTTTTTAAAACAGAAGCATTAGAATGAACAACAGGAATATTAGACACAGAGAGACACAAGATAGGAGAGCTGACCTTTTGAGACTTTAACATCAGTCACAGGAGATTATAAATGCAAGGAAAAAACATAGACAGAGAAACCTGTAGTTATATCTGAAAACTTTATAAATCAGGCGTAGGGATATCATACAGACAGAGAGAACCTGCAGTTACATCTGAATCTTTAGGCATCAGGCTTAGGGATATCATATAGGCAAAGAGAACCTGCAGTTCAATCTGAAACTTTAGATATCAGGCATAGAAATATCATAGACAGCAGGAAAAATCACAGTATGCAGTAACAAAATAATAGAAGCACTCTTGTCTTTTGAAATGGGAACCCTGTGAACAGCAGTGGTCCAACCAGTGATGCAGAGACAAGCCTTGTCCAGGAAATGAAAAGTCAGAGTCTAAAAAGGTGGCAACAGGTACTGCAAGGGTTACCCAGGCACTGCACAAAAAGAAAAATCTCAAAGAAAGCTGCAATAGTCTCTGCAGCAACAGTTCTAGTCTCAGCAAATTTTTTTTTTTTTTTTTTTTTTTTTTTTATGAACGCAATAATTCTTGCAGAACACTTAGCAGCAAAAAAAACCCTTCCCAACTGGGATTTTCCAAAAAAGAAACGAAAGTACTTATCTTCAACCATGCGGATGTGGTCTGCAGGCAGAAGAAGAATCTGTTCCAGCGAGATCCAGAAGTGGCCTTTGCTTTCTGTCACGGGAGACTCCTGTGGTGGGTAGGATCTCGGTGGCCGGAACAGCACGAGCGTAGTAGGGGTCACAAGCAGGGGTCCGAGGCAGGCGGCAGGTAGTGAAGTCAGGTAACAAGCAGAGGTCGGCAACGAGGAGACTGGAACAGGACAGGGGAGCAAGGACAGGTCTGGGGGCAGGGACTGAGAACAGGAACAAACAGGGACAAGCCAGATTACCAGCAAGGGCTTTTACTGTGAACAGACTTCTATAATACAGGTACAGGTACAGAAACAGATCAGGAATCAGAAGCATGTGCATTAGGAGTCTGACTTCAAGCAAAGGCAAAAGCAACAGACAGGAAGCAAGCTATAAAGGACAGAGACAGGAGCAACAAGAAGACAGACAGACAGAGGAACCCAGAGCCAACAGAAGGCAGCAGCACACCCAGTGGACAAGGAAGCTATGGCTAGGCAGGAGGTCTAGGCGACCCTGACACAGGTACGGCAAGGGCTGGAATGACGGAGACACGCCGAGGGGCGTGTGCCACTCGATGAGTACCAAGCGACCGGGAACGTGCACACCTAGAGAGGGAATTGCGTGTGTGTGCTGAACGTGTGCCGGTGCATGTGGATCATGCCGCGGAGGGACAGGGTAAAGTGGAGGAAGAAAGAAAGCGGGGACGTAGGGAACTGGGGCGGCTAAGCGCTGTGGGACGTGAAGTGATGGAGACACGCTGGGAAGCGCGAGTCCCCCGGTCCGTTACAGTATCCACCCTTGAGGATCGGACTCCGGACGATCCTCCCAAGGTCTATGAGGAAACTTTCGGCGGAGCTGTCTGAGGGGCGCTTGGGCATGAATGTGTCGAGATGGTATCCAAGAGCGCTCCTCCGGGCTGTATCCCTTGCAGTGCACGAGGAATTGAAGCCTGCCCCTGGACCAATGAGAATCGAGTATAGACTGGACTTCGAATTCTTGTTGCCCTTGTATGACAACAGGACTAGGTTTCTGAAGGCGGTCCGGAAATGGGCACTCTGGATCAAGGGCTTAAGTAGAGATACGTGGAATACAGAGGGTATCTTCATGGTAGGTGGAAGTGCAAGTCGGTACGCGACCGGGTGGATCCTTTCGAGGACCTTGAAAGGACCCAAGAATCTCGGGGCCAGTTTCTGGGAAGGAGTCTTGAGCTTGATATTCTTGGAGGATAGCCAAACTCTGTCTCCAGGTTTGAATACTGGACCCACTAGACGTTGCCGATTAGCTTGCGTTTTCTGTCTTTGAACGGAACTTTGCAAAGTTTTTAAGATCTTTTTCCAAGAATTTTGAAGACTGGAAACGTGAGAATCTGCGGTGGGAACACCAGAGGGGAGGGAGGAGAGGGGAAGACTGCTGGGATGGAATCCAAAGTTAATGAAAAAAGGTGACTCTTGCGTTGATTCGTCTTTTAATGAGTTAATGACATACTCAGCCCAGGGTAACAGGTCCACCCAATTGTCCTGCGATTCAGATACGAAGCATCTGAGATACTGTTCCAGCATCTGATTCATTCTCTCCGTCTGCCCGTTGGTCTGTGGATTATAACCCGAGGAAAATAGAAGGGAAATGCTAAGTCTCTGAGAAAAAGCTTGCCAAAACTTAGAAATGAATTGAGAACCTCTGTCCGAAACAATCGAAATGGGAACACCGTGTAATCTTAAAATTTCCTTAGAAAAAACGTCAGCCAAGGTGGCTGAATTGGGGAGACCCTTGAGGGGAATAAAGTGTGTATGCTTGGAAAACCTGTCCACTACGAAAAGGATCATATTCATCCCTTTAGAATTGGGAAGTTCCACAATAAACTCCATGGAGATGTGTTTCCAAGGTGGTTCTGAAATAGGAACAGGCACTAGGAGACCAGAAGGTTTGTGTCAGGCGGATTTGCTCTGGGCACAGACTGGACAAGTTCTGGTGAAGTCAAAAATGTCCTTGTTCATCTTAGGCCACCAAAAGGTCCGTTTGATCAGGTGTACCGTCCACATGAAGCCTGGATGGCCAGCAGATCTAGAAGAATGTCCCCACAGAAGTATTTTGTGGCGAAAACGCAGGGCAGCGTACAACGTCCTTCTGGCACCTTAAATCTCCTAGGAATATGAGCCTGGGCTTTATTGATTTCATCCAAGACATCAAAGTTGTTGGCGGAAATAATACACTTAGCGGGAAGAATCGTCTCCGAAGATTCATTAGATTCATTCTCCGTGGAGAACTGACGATACAGGGCGTCGGCCTTGATATTCTTGGTGCCAGGAATATAAGAAATTGTGTAATTGAACCGTGAAAAGAACAAAGCCCAACGAGCTTGACGAGATCCCAACCAACGAGCTCCCTCAATGTACATTAAGTTTTTGTGATCAGTGAGGATGGCAACTGGCTCCTTGGTACCCTCGAGGAGATGTCTCCATTCTTGGAGGGCCAACTTGATGGCCAGAAGCTCACGGTTCCCGACATCATAATTTATCTCGGCCGAAGAGAACTTCCTGGAAAAGAATCCACAAGGATAGAGTTTTTCCTGTGGGGAAGATCTCTGAGATAGCACTGCGCCAGCTCCCACATCTGAGGCGTCTACATCTAGAGTAAAAGGAAGGGAAGTATCCGGATGCCGAAGGATGGGAGCATATACGAAGGCTCTCTTGTGAAAGTCGAATGCCTAAATGGCCTTGGGGGACCAAACAGTCGGATCAACACCTTTCTTGGTCAAGGCAGTGATAGGTAGAGCAATAGTGGAGAAATTACGGATGAATTTCTGGTAGTAATTAGCGAAGCCAAGGAAGCGCTGCATGGATTTGAGGGAGTTTGGCAATGGCCAGTTGAGCACAGACTTCAATTTCTCAGGGTTCATGGTGAAGCCTTTGTCAGAGAAATGGCAGGGGGGATAGGGAAAGGAGGTAATTGATTACTAGATGTTGGTATCGCCGGGTCACGAGAGATACTCCAGTTGTCAGTCGTAGAATGAGTAGGCTGGTGCCTGAGTGTTGAAGTATATAAAAACGAACGGGATCTTTGAAATCGCTCACTCCTACAGGAGAACGCATCTACCATTATCAATGCCAAATTGTGTTACGCTCAACCCCGGGGATGTCTGTCTGTGCTAACCAAGGCAGCCAGACGTTTAGATAATTGTCACCAGTGTCGTTAACCAGACTCGTTAACTTTTCCATCTGGCAGATAAACCATAATCGATTCCGAATCTTTGGGATGTTTGGTATGTCGGGGCGTTTCCATAGTGCTGCGATCTCACACCTCGTTGCAATTGCAAAATGAGAAATTAATTTATTTTGGGATTTTGTTAGATCTTTTAGAGGTCTGTTCAGGAGGAACAGCCAAGGATCTGGGGGAATAGTGAGGTCAAAAATCCTCTGTATCCAATTTCTAATCTTGTCCCATATTTGGGCTATTCGTGGGCAAGACCACAGCATATGTAACAAGTCGGCCGTTCCTCCGCACTGTTTGGGGCATAGGGGGGAGGAACCTGGCACGAACTTAGATAATTTGAGTGGGGTGAGGTACCACCTCATGAGTACTTTATATGCGTTCTCCTTTAGTGTGGTGCAAATAGAGCTTTTGGCTGTGGCTAAAAATATGGTGTTCCAATCGTCCTCCTCTAGAATCTCTCCTAGGTCCGTCTCCCATTGGTTTCTAAAAGCAGGGGTGTGTTGGTGTGATGCTGAGAGATCGACTACTTCTTTATATATCGTTGATATAAGTCCCTTAGTGTCGGTTTCTGCCCGACAGAGCTTTTCGAATTTAGTCAGGGGGGGGGGGTATGGGGCCAATTTGTTGTAGAATGCTCTTATCTGGAGATATTTAAAGAATTCTGAGTGGGGGATATTTTGTTCTGATCTGATGTGTTCAAATGTTTTAATTTTAAGATCAAAACCCTCTAGGTCCTTGATCCTATTGTATCCTTTTGATCTCCATACTGAACAATTACTGCCTATTAGACCAGGTGCGAACCTCGGATTATTCCATATGGGGGACATTAGGGAGTTAACTGATGTAAGAGAGTTCTTAATTTTGGAAGCTTCCCAGATCGACAACGAGTTAGTCATTGAGGTGAGCGGCAGATCTATGTGTTTTCTTGAGTTTTTAGGTAGCCAAATTAAACTGCTAAGGTCCAATGGGGAACTAGCAGCACCTTCCAACTCCACCCATCTTTTCAATTTAGGGTCGGAGTGCCATTGTATAATATGACTTAATTGAGCCGCTTTATAATACGATAACAGGCAGGGTACCGCCAAGCCTCCCGCTAACACAGATCTTTTCATATTTATTTTATTGACTCTCGGTTTTTTCCCCTTCCAGATGAATTTGGATATTTCAGACTGAAGTGAGAGTATATCCTTCAGTCTGAGTGGCACTGGCAGGGTTTGGAAGAGGTATAGGATACGGGGTAGTAGGTTCATTTTGATGCTATGTATCCTACCTATCCATGAAATTTGCTTGGAGGCCCATCTGGAGAGGTCTTTTTTTAAGGAACGAATTAGGTTGGGATAATTTGCGGAATAGATATTTTTAGCGTTTTTTGTAATTTGAATACCTAGGTATTTTATGGATTTCTTTTGCCAATTAAACTGGAAGTTGAGCTTTAACAATTTCTCGGTGTGACTAGGGAGATTAATGTTTAGAGCTTCTGATTTGGATTGGTTGATTTTGAATCCAGAGACTTTGGAAAATCTGTCAAGTAGGTCAAATAGGTTTGGGAGGGAAGTGAGGGGCTTTGAAATTATTAATAAGATATCATCTGCGTACAGGGCCGCCTTATGAGTTTGTGAATATACGTTTAACCCTGAGATATCTGGGTTGTCTCGGATGTGTGCCGCCAGAGGTTCAATACATAGGGCAAACAGGAGAGAGGATAAAGGGCACCCCTGTCTCGTGCCGCTCTGAATCTGGAATGGGAGAGAGGGGAAACCCTGATGTATAACCTTGGCTGTTGGGCCTGAGTATAGAGACATAATTGCTCTGCTCACCTGATCCCCGAATCCAAATGCTGCGAGCGTTTCCTTAAGATATGGCCAGTCAATCCTATCAAAGGCTTTTTCTGCATCCAGACTTAATAGCATACTTTGGGTGTTATTTTTATTTGCCAATTCTAGCAGATCAATAAATCGTCGGGTATTATCCGCTGCCTGCCTTCCTTTTATGAAGCCGACTTGATCTGGGTGTATTAGTCTGGGTAGGATTGTACTCAATCTGTTGGCCAGGAGTTTAGCGAATAATTTGATATCCGTATTGATTAATGATATAGGTCTATAACTTGTACAATGCAACGGATCTTTCCCAGGCTTATGTATGAGAGATATAGACGCCCGCAGCATATCTCCGGGGATTGGGGCTCCCGCTAAGATAGCGTTGAACATGTGGAGCAGCCTTGGGGCAAGTAATTCTGAGAATTTCTTATAGTAGAGCCCTGAAAAGCCATCCGGACCTGGTGCCTTTGAAGATTTGAGTTCTTTGATAGCCTGTGACACTTCTTCCAATGTGAAGTCAGTACACAGCTTGTTGCTTTCGCTCTCTGTTAATCTCTCTAGTTTTGAGCTGGCTAAGAAATCTCTTAGAGCCTTGCTCGTTTTGCTGTTATGTGCCACTTTCTTCCCATCATATAAGGAGCCATAGAAAGAGCCAAATTCTTCTACTATCTTTTGGGGGTTGGATGTGTGGATGTCAGATTTTAAGCGTAAAGCTTGGATATTAAACTTAGATTGTCTATCTTTTAGCGCGCGGGCTAGCATCGTATCCGGCCTGTTAGCTTTTTCATAAAACTTCCTCTTTGACCAGCTTAGTGAGTTGTCGGCCCTGGAAGTTAATAACATGTTTAGTTCAATTTTGGTATCTTTTAATGTCTGAAGTGTTTGTTTGTTTGGGTGAGACTTGTGAGATACTAGTAGAGAGTGGAGTTTGTCTTGGAGAATAATAATTTTAGCGTCTCTCTCCCGTTTTCTTTTAGCGGTGATGCTGATTAGTAGACCCCTCAGTGTAGCTTTGTGAGCTTCCCAAAGAGTAATATGGGATTCCACAGAGCCTGTGTTAAGTTTAAAGAATTGATCAATATCTTGACCTATAGCATCACAGAGTGCGGGTATCTTTAGGATTGATTCATTTAGTTTCCAGTTCGCCCCTGGTCTAAAGGCCTGAATTTTAGTGCACCGTAGCTCTATAGGTGCATGGTCGGACCATGAAATATCATGGATCTCAGAACGAGCGACCATAGGGACCAGTTGACCCGAAATGAAGAAGTAGTCGATTCTGCTATATGTTGTGTGTGGATGGGAGTAAAAAGTATAATCCTTACTCGTCGGATGTGTCTCTCTCCAAATGTCCACTAATTGGTTGTCTTTTAGGTTTTTAAGTAGGGAGGAGTGAGCTTTTTTGTTGTCTGAGTCCTTTCCCCCTGATCTATCTAGGGAAGCTTGTATTACTATATTGAAATCACCTGCGAGGATTATGCTGCCTTGGGATATTGAGCGCAGAATTCGGAAAAATTTATTGAAGAATGCAGCATCTTGTACACATGGGGCATATAAGGATGCTAAGGTGATATGTTGTTCGTGTATAGTACCTACAAGGATTAGAAAACGTCCTTCCGCGTCTTTTTTCACTGTTTTGGCTACGAATGGAGTTTTATTGCTAAAGAGTATAGCTACACCGCCTTTTTTGGTGGGCGCCGAAGCTGTATAGAACTGGGAGAAGCCCTTGTCTAGGAATTTAGGTGTATTGTTTTTACTAAAGTGTGTCTCCTGGAGGAGCAATATTTCAGCCTGTTTTCGTCTATAATCAGAGAAGGCTAGTCTTCTTTTAATTGGGCTATTAAAGCCTTTAACGTTGTGTGAGATTAAGTTTAATGCCATTGTGCAATAGGGAGGAGGTACGATGTGTCGTATGATGGGTACTTACTGTTATCAATGCCCGAAGTGGTCTTAGCTTTGTCTTTTTCTGCCCGCGTCTGGAGCGTGACCCTTGGATCCTTGAGTCTTAGGAGTGTGGTTGGGGGGGGGAGGGGGTGGGGAGAGGTTGAACATACTGGGAAAGCTACATGGGGGAAAGAGCAAAATAAATTAAGTAATGTGCAACATATGCAAAGTAAAAAAAGGTAGGGGAAAAAAGGGAAGACAAGAGCTCGCCTCGGGGGCCCCCGAGGACGGCTCCTGCGCCTAGAGGGAGGGACTTCAGGTCTCATCACCTGGATGAGCCTGCCTCCAAAAATGGAGTCAGATCTCCCTAGGTCTTGAGGTTGGTCCCGTAAACTAGGGGACCAGGTTAGAGAAGGCATATGCCACGACGAGGCTGGGCCCGCCGGCACTCCTCTATTGGGAAAACAAATCAAACTTGCGGCAAATAGCTCGAACATATTAAACAGGTATTAAACAGATTATATACCCTAAACTGTGAACTGTAAGTACAGAATTTTGGCTCTTTCTGTAGGTGAGTATAAAGCGTATTGCGAAAACCGCCCAGATCCCGCCAGAGTCTTTGAGCCCAGACCTCCTACAGCTATGATTAATCCCGATTGGGAGAGTAGCCTAGGTAACTGGAGAATGTATTAAAGTATATTGTCTGTCATCTGGCTCCGCCTAAGTATACATAAACCTACCGCTGGATAAACAAGCATGTGTATACATACTAAAGTATGGGGGAACGAATGTGAGGGAGGACACCTAAGGACTGAATATAGTGATAGCTGCTTATTGTGGGATCAGTATAGATAGTAAAATTTCCTGCAATAGAAAATGTAGTTATTGTGTAAGTAATGAGTTAAGGATTGGATTATATATTTTGGAAGCCTTGGGGAGTATAGTTCCTGAAGAGATTCCCAACCCATCTGCGATGCAGTCGAAGAGAGAGTGTGCCTCCTCGGATCTCTACCTGCTAGGTAAAAGCCAGATGTTTCGGCTATATTGTGGTGATGAGCCAGAATCAAAGTATATATCTATACATATATATGTGCATAAATGCACTCTTACATGCACACATACATACGTACATACGTATCCACATATATACATCACACACATCACACATATCCCCGAACATACAAACTCACATATATATACATACATCTGTACATATATATTCATACATAGGCACACCTACACATATATACTCACACATACAGACATATAAACGCATATATACGCTCATGTACATACATATATATATACATATCCATACATGCACACATACACACATACACAGGTATATATATTCTCACACATACATATAAACACATATGTGCACATATACATACACACGCACATATATACAAACACATATACTCATATATACACACATATATACATATGCATAAACATACACGTGCACACATACATACATACGCACATATATATAAACATATATACTCATACATATACATATACATACATATGTACAAATGCATACATACCCACGCACTCATACTTATATACGAACGCATATATACATACACCCATATACACTCATATGTATATAACTATGTAATGTATTAGATTATTAGTTTATTAGTTTGTTAGTGTGTGGTGTACAGTGTAGGTGTGAGTGAGGTGGATACTGGGGAGAATGCCGCTATGTTGAATTTCTTCTTCTCTCTGCTCGTCTGGCATCCGGCTTCCTCCTTTCAGCTTGGGCTCTTCCTGCATCCGGGTCCTCGATGACGTTAGCGGCATCCAGCGGCAGCCATCTTGGTGGTGGCGTCGGATCCCTTAAGGAAATTCCGATCTCGCGAGACCTCGATGACGTCAGCGGCAGCCATCTTGGTGGTGGCGTCGGATCCCTTAAGGAGACTCCAATCTCGTGAGTCCTCGTTGACGTCAGCGGCATCCAGCGGCAGCCATCTTGGTGGTGGCATCTGATCACTCAAGGGAACTCTGATCCCGCGAGAGGGAGCAGCGCGACGGCGACGTCATACCTGGCTTCGCGCCATCCTCACTGCAGCTCCCGCGCCGGACCAGGGAGGATCAGGGAAAGATGGCTGCCGCTCGAAAGTGGTGTGCGGCTCAGCTCCAGGCGGCGATCAGGATTTTGAGAGCGTAGGTAGGTCGGGACAGCGGCGGGGAGGGGTATTCTGCGCCAACAGTTCAGTATTTGTATCAGGAATCAGGGAAGCTGGTTTATTCTGATCCTGATGCCTCAGGGGCAGTCATCCCCTTAGGTTTGTTGGTTCCCACTTTGGACCAGGAGGGGCTGGTAGATGTGGAAGGGGGGTTTGGTAATGGGGAACCCGGTGTGCTTCGGGTGGTTCTGGGGATGCCTAATTTGGTTAGGAAACTCTCCCCATCCTCCGGATTCTTTAGTGTATGGGCTACTCCGTTCTTGATGCTAAGAAGGGCACAGGGAAACAGCCACCTATATTTAATGTTGTTGTCTCTCAGTACACGTGTGGTGGGGGCCAGGGCTTTTCTCTTCAAAAGGGTAGCTGGGGCTAGGTCTTGGTATACCTGAAGCTTAACTCCTTCAAACTCCAGTGACCTGGCCTCTCGGGCAATTCTGCACACTTCTTCCTTTGTGCGGAAGTGGTGAAATCTGGTGACAATATCCCTGGGGGGGTCCCCGCTCTGCGGTTTCCCACGGAGAGCTCTGTGGCAGCGGTCTAGCCTTAACTCTGCCTCCTGTTTGTCCGGGAAGAGGTGCTCTAGCCACCTGAGGGTGAAATCTTCTGGGTTATTGATGCTTTCTGGCACTCCACGTAATCTAATGTTGCATCTCCTGTCACGATTCTCTGCGTCTTCTGCTTTATCCTCCAGGAACTTAACTTTGTCAGTCAGAGAGGATATTTGTTCTTGTGTATGGGAGATGGCAGCCATTGATTCATCAGCCTTTGTTTCAAGAGTGTCAGTTCTTTCACCCAGGGCATCAATGTCTTTCCTGAGGGCCCAAAGTTCAGATTTGAAAAACTTTTTCATATGTGAACAGAATTCTTTTAAGTCCTTTCTTAAGTCCTTTCTGCGAACCACTTCTTCATCTCCTTCATCTTCCGTGAAGGGATCTGCCTCCGGGTCATCCATAGCAGGGTGGGGGGGAGACACCATTTTATTCTGCTTATCTGCTGGGGGCACTGCTTTCCGCTTGAAATATGTAGAAACTGGATGGCTTTTGGTGCGGGCAGTTCTGCCTGAGGCCATCTCTGCAGGTTTATAAAACTTTTGCTGTATAGTGAGCCGGGGAGTGATTGAAATTGCCGCTTTTATTATGTTTAAGAATGCCGACGGGTGAGGAGCTCTGGGATCAGGACTCCATTCACCTCGGTGTAGCTCCGCCTCTGTGTGTGAGCTCCTCTTAAGTCAAGTTTGGAAAATATAGAGGCACCTTGTAGACGTGCACACCTAGAGAGGGAATTGCGTGTGTGTGCTGAACGTGTGCCGGTGCATGTGGATCATGCCGCGGAGGGACAGGGTAAAGTGGTGGAAGAAAGAAAGCGGGGACGTAGGGAACTGGGGCGGCTAAGCGCTGTGGGACGTGAAGTGATGGAGACACGCTGGGAAGCGCGAGTCCCCCGGTCCGTTACAGTATCCACCCTTGAGGATCGGACTCCGGACGATCCTCCCAAGGTCTATGAGGAAACTTTCGGCGGAGCTGTCTGAGGGGCGCTTGGGCATGAATGTGTCGAGATGGTATCCAAGAGCGCTCCTCCGGGCTGTATCCCTTGCAGTGCACGAGGAATTGAAGCCTGCCCCTGGACCAATGAGAATCGAGTATAGACTGGACTTCGAATTCTTGTTGCCCTTGTATGACAACAGGACTAGGTTTCTGAAGGCGGTCCGGAAATGGGCACTCTGGATCAAGGGCTTAAGTAGAGATACGTGGAATACAGAGGGTATCTTCATGGTAGGTGGAAGTGCAAGTCGGTACGCGACCGGGTGGATCCTTTCGAGGACCTTGAAAGGACCCAAGAATCTCGGGGCCAGTTTCTGGGAAGGAGTCTTGAGCTTGATATTCTTGGAGGATAGCCAAACTCTGTCTCCAGGTTTGAATACTGGACCCACTAGACGTTGCCGATTAGCTTGCGTTTTCTGTCTTTGAACGGAACTTTGCAAAGTTTTTAAGATCTTTTTCCAAGAATTTTGAAGACTGGAAACGTGAGAATCTGCGGTGGGAACACCAGAGGGGAGGGAGGAGAGGGGAAGACTGCTGGGATGGAATCCAAAGTTAATGAAAAAAGGTGACTCTTGCGTTGATTCGTCTTTTAATGAGTTAATGACATACTCAGCCCAGGGTAACAGGTCCACCCAATTGTCCTGCGATTCAGATACGAAGCATCTGAGATACTGTTCCAGCATCTGATTCATTCTCTCCGTCTGCCCGTTGGTCTGTGGATTATAACCCGAGGAAAATAGAAGGGAAATGCTAAGTCTCTGAGAAAAAGCTTGCCAAAACTTAGAAATGAATTGAGAACCTCTGTCCGAAACAATCGAAATGGGAACACCGTGTAATCTTAAAATTTCCTTAGAAAAAACGTCAGCCAAGGTGGCTGAATTGGGGAGACCCTTGAGGGGAATAAAGTGTGTATGCTTGGAAAACCTGTCCACTACGAAAAGGATCATATTCATCCCTTTAGAATTGGGAAGTTCCACAATAAACTCCATGGAGATGTGTTTCCAAGGTGGTTCTGAAATAGGAACAGGCACTAGGAGACCAGAAGGTTTGTGTCAGGCGGATTTGCTCTGGGCACAGACTGGACAAGTTCTGGTGAAGTCAAAAATGTCCTTGTTCATCTTAGGCCACCAAAAGGTCCGTTTGATCAGGTGTACCGTCCACATGAAGCCTGGATGGCCAGCAGATCTAGAAGAATGTCCCCACAGAAGTATTTTGTGGCGAAAACGCAGGGCAGCGTACAACGTCCTTCTGGCACCTTAAATCTCCTAGGAATATGAGCCTGGGCTTTATTGATTTCATCCAAGACATCAAAGTTGTTGGCGGAAATAATACACTTAGCGGGAAGAATCGTCTCCGAAGATTCATTAGATTCATTCTCCGTGGAGAACTGACGATACAGGGCGTCGGCCTTGATATTCTTGGTGCCAGGAATATAAGAAATTGTGTAATTGAACCGTGAAAAGAACAAAGCCCAACGAGCTTGACGAGATCCCAACCAACGAGCTCCCTCAATGTACATTAAGTTTTTGTGATCAGTGAGGATGGCAACTGGCTCCTTGGTACCCTCGAGGAGATGTCTCCATTCTTGGAGGGCCAACTTGATGGCCAGAAGCTCACGGTTCCCGACATCATAATTTATCTCGGCCGAAGAGAACTTCCTGGAAAAGAATCCACAAGGATAGAGTTTTTCCTGTGGGGAAGATCTCTGAGATAGCACTGCGCCAGCTCCCACATCTGAGGCGTCTACATCTAGAGTAAAAGGAAGGGAAGTATCCGGATGCCGAAGGATGGGAGCATATACGAAGGCTCTCTTGTGAAAGTCGAATGCCTAAATGGCCTTGGGGGACCAAACAGTCGGATCAACACCTTTCTTGGTCAAGGCAGTGATAGGTAGAGCAATAGTGGAGAAATTACGGATGAATTTCTGGTAGTAATTAGCGAAGCCAAGGAAGCGCTGCATGGATTTGAGGGAGTTTGGCAATGGCCAGTTGAGCACAGACTTCAATTTCTCAGGGTTCATGGTGAAGCCTTTGTCAGAGAAATGGCAGGGGGGATAGGGAAAGGAGGTAATTGATTACTAGATGTTGGTATCGCCGGGTCACGAGAGATACTCCAGTTGTCAGTCGTAGAATGAGTAGGCTGGTGCCTGAGTGTTGAAGTATATAAGATAGAACGGGATCTTTGAAATCGCTCACTCCTACAGGAGAACGCATCTACCATTATCAATGCCAAATTGTGTTACGCTCAACCCCGGGGATGTCTGTCTGTGCTAACCAAGGCAGCCAGACGTTTAGATAATTGTCACCAGTGTCGTTAACCAGACTCGTTAACTTTTCCATCTGGCAGATAAACCATAATCGATTCCGAATCTTTGGGATGTTTGGTATGTCGGGGCGTTTCCATAGTGCTGCGATCTCACACCTCGTTGCAATTGCAAAATGAGAAATTAATTTATTTTGGGATTTTGTTAGATCTTTTAGAGGTCTGTTCAGGAGGAACAGCCAAGGATCTGGGGGAATAGTGAGGTCAAAAATCCTCTGTATCCAATTTCTAATCTTGTCCCATATTTGGGCTATTCGTGGGCAAGACCACAGCATATGTAACAAGTCGGCCGTTCCTCCGCACTGTTTGGGGCATAGGGGGGAGGAACCTGGCACGAACTTAGATAATTTGAGTGGGGTGAGGTACCACCTCATGAGTACTTTATATGCGTTCTCCTTTAGTGTGGTGCAAATAGAGCTTTTGGCTGTGGCTAAAAATATGGTGTTCCAATCGTCCTCCTCTAGAATCTCTCCTAGGTCCGTCTCCCATTGGTTTCTAAAAGCAGGGGTGTGTTGGTGTGATGCTGAGAGATCGACTACTTCTTTATATATCGTTGATATAAGTCCCTTAGTGTCGGTTTCTGCCCGACAGAGCTTTTCGAATTTAGTCAGGGGGGGGGGTATGGGGCCAATTTGTTGTAGAATGCTCTTATCTGGAGATATTTAAAGAATTCTGAGTGGGGGATATTTTGTTCTGATCTGATGTGTTCAAATGTTTTAATTTTAAGATCAAAACCCTCTAGGTCCTTGATCCTATTGTATCCTTTTGATCTCCATACTGAACAATTACTGCCTATTAGACCAGGTGCGAACCTCGGATTATTCCATATGGGGGACATTAGGGAGTTAACTGATGTAAGAGAGTTCTTAATTTTGGAAGCTTCCCAGATCGACAACGAGTTAGTCATTGAGGTGAGCGGCAGATCTATGTGTTTTCTTGAGTTTTTAGGTAGCCAAATTAAACTGCTAAGGTCCAATGGGGAACTAGCAGCACCTTCCAACTCCACCCATCTTTTCAATTTAGGGTCGGAGTGCCATTGTATAATATGACTTAATTGAGCCGCTTTATAATACGATAACAGGCAGGGTACCGCCAAGCCTCCCGCTAACACAGATCTTTTCATATTTATTTTATTGACTCTCGGTTTTTTCCCCTTCCAGATGAATTTGGATATTTCAGACTGAAGTGAGAGTATATCCTTCAGTCTGAGTGGCACTGGCAGGGTTTGGAAGAGGTATAGGATACGGGGTAGTAGGTTCATTTTGATGCTATGTATCCTACCTATCCATGAAATTTGCTTGGAGGCCCATCTGGAGAGGTCTTTTTTTAAGGAACGAATTAGGTTGGGATAATTTGCGGAATAGATATTTTTAGCGTTTTTTGTAATTTGAATACCTAGGTATTTTATGGATTTCTTTTGCCAATTAAACTGGAAGTTGAGCTTTAACAATTTCTCGGTGTGACTAGGGAGATTAATGTTTAGAGCTTCTGATTTGGATTGGTTGATTTTGAATCCAGAGACTTTGGAAAATCTGTCAAGTAGGTCAAATAGGTTTGGGAGGGAAGTGAGGGGCTTTGAAATTATTAATAAGATATCATCTGCGTACAGGGCCGCCTTATGAGTTTGTGAATATACGTTTAACCCTGAGATATCTGGGTTGTCTCGGATGTGTGCCGCCAGAGGTTCAATACATAGGGCAAACAGGAGAGAGGATAAAGGGCACCCCTGTCTCGTGCCGCTCTGAATCTGGAATGGGAGAGAGGGGAAACCCTGATGTATAACCTTGGCTGTTGGGCCTGAGTATAGAGACATAATTGCTCTGCTCACCTGATCCCCGAATCCAAATGCTGCGAGCGTTTCCTTGAGATATGGCCAGTCAATCCTATCAAAGGCTTTTTCTGCATCCAGACTTAATAGCATACTTTGGGTGTTATTTTTATTTGCCAATTCTAGCAGATCAATAAATCGTCGGGTATTATCCGCTGCCTGCCTTCCTTTTATGAAGCCGACTTGATCTGGGTGTATTAGTCTGGGTAGGATTGTACTCAATCTGTTGGCCAGGAGTTTAGCGAATAATTTGATATCCGTATTGATTAATGATATAGGTCTATAACTTGTACAATGCAACGGATCTTTCCCAGGCTTATGTATGAGAGATATAGACGCCCGCAGCATATCTCCGGGGATTGGGGCTCCCGCTAAGAACATGTTGAACATGTGGAGCAGCCTTGGGGCAAGTAATTCTGAGAATTTCTTATAGTAGAGCCCTGAAAAGCCATCCGGACCTGGTGCCTTTGAAGATTTGAGTTCTTTGATAGCCTGTGACACTTCTTCCAATGTGAAGTCAGTACACAGCTTGTTGCTTTCGCTCTCTGTTAATCTCTCTAGTTTTGAGCTGGCTAAGAAATCTCTTAGAGCCTTGCTCGTTTTGCTGTTATGTGCCACTTTCTTCCCATCATATAAGGAGCCATAGAAAGAGCCAAATTCTTCTACTATCTTTTGGGGGTTGGATGTGTGGATGTCAGATTTTAAGCGTAAAGCTTGGATATTAAACTTAGATTGTCTATCTTTTAGCGCGCGGGCTAGCATCGTATCCGGCCTGTTAGCTTTTTCATAAAACTTCCTCTTTGACCAGCTTAGTGAGTTGTCGGCCCTGGAAGTTAATAACATGTTTAGTTCAATTTTGGTATCTTTTAATGTCTGAAGTGTTTGTTTGTTTGGGTGAGACTTGTGAGATACTAGTAGAGAGTGGAGTTTGTCTTGGAGAATAATAATTTTAGCGTCTCTCTCCCGTTTTCTTTTAGCGGTGATGCTGATTAGTAGACCCCTCAGTGTAGCTTTGTGAGCTTCCCAAAGAGTAATATGGGATTCCACAGAGCCTGTGTTAAGTTTAAAGAATTGATCAATATCTTGACCTATAGCATCACAGAGTGCGGGTATCTTTAGGATTGATTCATTTAGTTTCCAGTTCGCCCCTGGTCTAAAGGCCTGAATTTTAGTGCACCGTAGCTCTATAGGTGCATGGTCGGACCATGAAATATCATGGATCTCAGAACGAGCGACCATAGGGACCAGTTGACCCGAAATGAAGAAGTAGTCGATTCTGCTATATGTTGTGTGTGGATGGGAGTAAAAAGTATAATCCTTACTCGTCGGATGTGTCTCTCTCCAAATGTCCACTAATTGGTTGTCTTTTAGGTTTTTAAGTAGGGAGGAGTGAGCTTTTTTGTTGTCTGAGTCCTTTCCCCCTGATCTATCTAGGGAAGCTTGTATTACTATATTGAAATCACCTGCGAGGATTATGCTGCCTTGGGATATTGAGCGCAGAATTCGGAAAAATTTATTGAAGAATGCAGCATCTTGTACACATGGGGCATATAAGGATGCTAAGGTGATATGTTGTTCGTGTATAGTACCTACAAGGATTAGAAAACGTCCTTCCGCGTCTTTTTTCACTGTTTTGGCTACGAATGGAGTTTTATTGCTAAAGAGTATAGCTACACCGCCTTTTTTGGTGGGCGCCGAAGCTGTATAGAACTGGGAGAAGCCCTTGTCTAGGAATTTAGGTGTATTGTTTTTACTAAAGTGTGTCTCCTGGAGGAGCAATATTTCAGCCTGTTTTCGTCTATAATCAGAGAAGGCTAGTCTTCTTTTAATTGGGCTATTAAAGCCTTTAACGTTGTGTGAGATTAAGTTTAATGCCATTGTGCAATAGGGAGGAGGTACGATGTGTCGTATGATGGGTACTTACTGTTATCAATGCCCGAAGTGGTCTTAGCTTTGTCTTTTTCTGCCCGCGTCTGGAGCGTGACCCTTGGATCCTTGAGTCTTAGGAGTGTGGTTGGGGGGGGGAGGGGGTGGGGAGAGGTTGAACATACTGGGAAAGCTACATGGGGGAAAGAGCAAAATAAATTAAGTAATGTGCAACATATGCAAAGTAAAAAAAGGTAGGGGAAAAAAGGGAAGACAAGAGCTCGCCTCGGGGGCCCCCGAGGACGGCTCCTGCGCCTAGAGGGAGGGACTTCAGGTCTCATCACCTGGATGAGCCTGCCTCCAAAAATGGAGTCAGATCTCCCTAGGTCTTGAGGTTGGTCCCGTAAACTAGGGGACCAGGTTAGAGAAGGCATATGCCACGACGAGGCTGGGCCCGCCGGCACTCCTCTATTGGGAAAACAAATCAAACTTGCGGCAAATAGCTCGAACATATTAAACAGG
This sequence comes from Ascaphus truei, assembly GCF_040206685.1. NCBI lineage: Eukaryota > Metazoa > Chordata > Amphibia > Anura > Ascaphidae > Ascaphus > Ascaphus truei. Next base: position 159,158,029 of record NC_134487.1, read on the forward strand.
TATTAAACAGATTATATACCCTAAACTGTGAACTGTAAGTACAGAATTTTGGCTCTTTCTGTAGGTGAGTATAAAGCGTATTGCGAAAACCGCCCAGATCCCGCCAGAGTCTTTGAGCCCAGACCTCCTACAGCTATGATTAATCCCGATTGGGAGAGTAGCCTAGGTAACTGGAGAATGTATTAAAGTATATTGTCTGTCATCTGGCTCCGCCTAAGTATACATAAACCTACCGCTGGATAAACAAGCATGTGTATACATACTAAAGTATGGGGGAACGAACGTGAGGGAGGACACCTAAGGACTGAATATAGTGATAGCTGCTTATTGTGGGATCAGTATAGATAGTAAAATTTCCTGCAATAGAAAATGTAGTTATTGTGTAAGTAATGAGTTAAGGATTGGATTATATATTTTGGAAGCCTTGGGGAGTATAGTTCCTGAAGAGATTCCCAACCCATCTGCGATGCAGTCGAAGAGAGAGTGTGCCTCCTCGGATCTCTCCCTGCTAGGTAAAAGCCAGATGTTTCGGCTATATTGTGGTGATGAGCCAGAATCAAAGTATATATCTATACATATATATGTGCATAAATGCACTCTTACATGCACACATACATACGTACATACGTATCCACATATATACATCACACACATCACACATATCCCCGAACATACAAACTCACATATATATACATACATCTGTACATATATATTCATACATAGGCACACCTACACATATATACTCACACATACAGACATATAAACGCATATATACGCTCATGTACATACATATATATATACATATCCATACATGCACACATACACACATACACAGGTATATATATTCTCACACATACATATAAACACATATGTGCACATATACATACACACGCACATATATACAAACACATATACTCATATATACACACATATATACATATGCATAAACATACACGTGCACACATACATACATACATACGCACATATATATAAACATATATACTCATACATATACATATACATACATATGTACAAATGCATACATACCCACGCACTCATACTTATATACGAACGCATATATACATACACCCATATACACTCATATGTATATAACTATGTAATGTATTAGATTATTAGTTTATTAGTTTGTTAGTGTGTGGTGTACAGTGTAGGTGTGAGTGAGGTGGATACTGGGGAGAATGCCGCTATGTTGAATTTCTTCTTCTCTCTGCTCGTCTGGCATCCGGCTTCCTCCTTTCAGCTTGGGCTCTTCCTGCATCCGGGTCCTCGATGACGTTAGCGGCATCCAGCGGCAGCCATCTTGGTGGTGGCGTCGGATCCCTTAAGGAAATTCCGATCTCGCGAGACCTCGATGACGTCAGCGGCAGCCATCTTGGTGTGGCGTCGGATCCCTTAAGGAGACTCCAATCTCGTGAGTCCTCGGTGACGTCAGCGGCATCCAGCGGCAGCCATCTTGGTGGTGGCATCTGATCACTCAAGGGAACTCTGATCCCGCGAGAGGGAGCAGCGCGACGGCGACGTCATACCTGGCTTCGCACCATCCTCACTGCAGCTCCTGCGCCGGACCAGGGAGGATCAGGGAAAGATGGCTGCTGCTCGAAAGTGGTGTGCGGCTCAGCTCCAGGCGGCGATCAGGATTTTGAGAGCGTAGGTAGGTCGGGACAGCGGCGGGGAGGGGTATTCTGCGCCAACAGTTCAGTATTTGTATCAGGAATCAGGGAAGCTGGTTTATTCTGATCCTGATGCCTCAGGGGCAGTCATCCCCTTAGGTTTGTTGGTTCCCACTTTGGACCAGGAGGGGCTGGTAGATGTGGAAGGGGGGTTTGGTAATGGGGAACCCGGTGTGCTTCGGGTGGTTCTGGGGATGCCTAATTTGGTTAGGAAACTCTCCCCATCCTCCGGATTCTTTAGTGTATGGGCTACTCCGTTCTTGATGCTAAGAAGGGCACAGGGAAACAGCCACCTATATTTAATGTTGTTGTCTCTCAGTACACGTGTGGTGGGGGCCAGGGCTTTTCTCTTCAAAAGGGTAGCTGGGGCTAGGTCTTGGTATACCTGAAGCTTAACTCCTTCAAACTCCAGTGACCTGGCCTCTCGGGCAATTCTGCACACTTCTTCCTTTGTGCGGAAGTGGTGAAATCTGGTGACAATATCCCTGGGGGGGTCCCCGCTCTGCGGTTTCCCACGGAGAGCTCTGTGGCAGCGGTCTAGCCTTAACTCTGCCTCCTGTTTGTCCGGGAAGAGGTGCTCTAGCCACCTGAGGGTGAAATCTTCTGGGTTATTGATGCTTTCTGGCACTCCACGTAATCTAATGTTGCATCTCCTGTCACGATTCTCTGCGTCTTCTGCTTTATCCTCCAGGAACTTAACTTTGTCAGTCAGAGAGGATATTTGTTCTTGTGTATGGGAGATGGCAGCCATTGATTCATCAGCCTTTGTTTCAAGAGTGTCAGTTCTTTCACCCAGGGCATCAATGTCTTTCCTGAGGGCCCAAAGTTCAGATTTGAAAAACTTTTTCATATGTGAACAGAATTCTTTTAAGTCCTTTCTTAAGTCCTTTCTGCGAACCACTTCTTCATCTCCTTCATCTTCCGTGAAGGGATCTGCCTCCGGGTCATCGATAGCAGGGTGGGGGGGAGACACCATTTTATTCTGCTTATCTGCTGGGGGCACTGCTTTCCGCTTGAAATATGTAGAAACTGGATGGCTTTTGGTGCGGGCAGTTCTGCCTGAGGCCATCTCTGCAGGTTTATAAAACTTTTGCTGTATAGTGAGCCGGGGAGTGATTGAAATTGCCGCTTTTATTATGTTTAAGAATGCCGACGGGTGAGGAGCTCTGGGATCAGGACTCCATTCACCTCGGTGTAGCTCCGCCTCTGTGTGTGAGCTCCTCTTAAGTCAAGTTTGGAAAATATAGAGGCACCTTGTAGACGTGCACACCTAGAGAGGGAATTGCGTGTGTGTGCTGAACGTGTGCCGGTGCATGTGGATCATGCCGCGGAGGGACAGGGTAAAGTGGAGGAAGAAAGAAAGCGGGGACGTAGGGAACTGGGGCGGCTAAGCGCTGTGGGACGTGAAGTGATGGAGACACGCTGGGAAGCGCGAGTCCCCCGGTCCGTTACAGTATCCACCCTTGAGGATCGGACTCCGGACGATCCTCCCAAGGTCTATGAGGAAACTTTCGGCGGAGCTGTCTGAGGGGCGCTTGGGCATGAATGTGTCGAGATGGTATCCAAGAGCGCTCCTCCGGGCTGTATCCCTTGCAGTGCACGAGGAATTGAAGCCTGCCCCTGGACCAATGAGAATCGAGTATAGACTGGACTTCGAATTCTTGTTGCCCTTGTATGACAACAGGACTAGGTTTCTGAAGGCGGTCCGGAAATGGGCACTCTGGATCAAGGGCTTAAGTAGAGATACGTGGAATACAGAGGGTATCTTCATGGTAGGTGGAAGTGCAAGTCGGTACGCGACCGGGTGGATCCTTTCGAGGACCTTGAAAGGACCCAAGAATCTCGGGGCCAGTTTCTGGGAAGGAGTCTTGAGCTTGATATTCTTGGAGGATAGCCAAACTCTGTCTCCAGGTTTGAATACTGGACCCACTAGACGTTGCCGATTAGCTTGCGTTTTCTGTCTTTGAACGGAACTTTGCAAAGTTTTTAAGATCTTTTTCCAAGAATTTTGAAGACTGGAAACGTGAGAATCTGCGGTGGGAACACCAGAGGGGAGGGAGGAGAGGGGAAGACTGCTGGGATGGAATCCAAAGTTAATGAAAAAAGGTGACTCTTGCGTTGATTCGTCTTTTAATGAGTTAATGACATACTCAGCCCAGGGTAACAGGTCCACCCAATTGTCCTGCGATTCAGATACGAAGCATCTGAGATACTGTTCCAGCATCTGATTCATTCTCTCCGTCTGCCCGTTGGTCTGTGGATTATAACCCGAGGAAAATAGAAGGGAAATGCTAAGTCTCTGAGAAAAAGCTTGCCAAAACTTAGAAATGAATTGAGAACCTCTGTCCGAAACAATCGAAATGGGAACACCGTGTAATCTTAAAATTTCCTTAGAAAAAACGTCAGCCAAGGTGGCTGAATTGGGGAGACCCTTGAGGGGAATAAAGTGTGTATGCTTGGAAAACCTGTCCACTACGAAAAGGATCATATTCATCCCTTTAGAATTGGGAAGTTCCACAATAAACTCCATGGAGATGTGTTTCCAAGGTGGTTCTGAAATAGGAACAGGCACTAGGAGACCAGAAGGTTTGTGTCAGGCGGATTTGCTCTGGGCACAGACTGGACAAGTTCTGGTGAAGTCAAAAATGTCCTTGTTCATCTTAGGCCACCAAAAGGTCCGTTTGATCAGGTGTACCGTCCACATGAAGCCTGGATGGCCAGCAGATCTAGAAGAATGTCCCCACAGAAGTATTTTGTGGCGAAAACGCAGGGCAGCGTACAACGTCCTTCTGGCACCTTAAATCTCCTAGGAATATGAGCCTGGGCTTTATTGATTTCATCCAAGACATCAAAGTTGTTGGCGGAAATAATACACTTAGCGGGAAGAATCGTCTCCGAAGATTCATTAGATTCGTTCTCCGTGCAGAACTGACGATACAGGGCGTCGGCCTTGATATTCTTGGTGCCAGGAATATAAGAAATTGTGTAATTGAACCGTGAAAAGAACAAAGCCCAACGAGCTTGACGAGATCCCAACCAACGAGCTCCCTCAATGTACATTAAGTTTTTGTGATCGGTGAGGATGGCAACTGGCTCCTTGGTACCCTCGAGGAGATGTCTCCATTCTTGGAGGGCCAACTTGATGGCCAGAAGCTCACGGTTCCCGACATCATAATTTATCTCGGCCGAAGAGAACTTCCTGGAAAAGAATCCACAAGGATAGAGTTTTTCCTGTGGGGAAGATCTCTGAGATAGCACTGCGCCAGCTCCCACATCTGAGGCGTCTACATCTAGAGTAAAAGGAAGGGAAGTATCCGGATGCCGAAGGATGGGAGCATATACGAAGGCTCTCTTGAGAAAGTCAAATGCCTAAATGGCCTTGGGGGACCAAACAGTCGGATCAACACCTTTCTTGGTCAAGGCAGTGATAGGTAGAGCAATAGTGGAGAAATTACGGATGAATTTCTGGTAGTAATTAGCGAAGCCAAGGAAGCGCTGCATGGATTTGAGGGAGTTTGGCAATGGCCAGTTGAGCACAGACTTCAATTTCTCAGGGTCCATGGTGAAGCCTTTGTCAGAGATTATATAGCCTAAGAAGGCTGTGGAAGATTGATGAAACAGACATTTCTCCATTTTTGCGTAGAGGCGATTAGCACGAAGCCGAGAGAGTACCAGTTTGGTATGGCGAATGTGCTCCTTCATGCTTTTGGAGAAAATGAGGATGTCATCCAAATATACGATGACGAATGTTCCCAAAATGTCCCGGAAGATATCGTTCATGAACTCCTTGAAAACAGCAGGGGCATTGCATAGGCCGAATGGCATCACTAAATACTTATAATGTCCCGAACTCGTGTTAAACGCGGTTTTCCATTCGTCCCCGTCCCTTATACGAATAAGATTGTGAGCTCCTCTTAAGTCAAGTTTGGAAAATATAGAGGCACCTTGTAGACGGTCGAAGAGTTCTGAAATCAAAGGAAGGGGGTAACGTTTTTTTACCGTAATCTTGTTAAGCCCACGAAAGTCGATGCAGGGTCTTAAGGAGCCACCCTTCTTTTTCATGAAGAAGAAGCCTGCCCCTGCGGGGGAGGTTGAATTTCAGATGAACCCCTTCTTAAGATTCTCCTGGATGACGTCATCACTTCCGTCTCGGGCACAGATAAGGGATAAGACTTGGACTTGGGAAGTATGGTTCCAGGAATCAAATCAATGGGACAGTCATAAGAGTGATGAGGGGGTAACACCTCAGACTGGATTTTATTGAAGACATCTAAGTATTCATGATATACCTTCGGCAAAGCAGAATAGGAAGATGAAGTGGTGTCAAGGCCAGCGAGCACGGCAACAGAAGGAGAAACCGTCTAATCTGCAGTATCAGCCCATTTGATCGGCAAAACATTGGTCCAATCAATACGCTAGTTGTGTAGCTGAAGCCACGTCAATCCCAGAAGAACCTGGACAGTAGTGGAGTGGAAACATCGAAGACCATTACCTAGGTATGACCATCCGCGGTGGTCAAGGTAAGTGGAATAGACTCCCAAATGATGAAGGCTGGTTGAAGCGGTCGTCCGTCAATAGCCTCCAGGCCGATGGGCGACTTTTTCTTGACTAAGGGTATTTGTTTGCTGCAAGCGAAGGTGTGATCAAGAAAGTTGCCACCAGACCCGGAACCGATGAAGGCTTCAACCTCTACTTGAAGATCCGGACCCTCCTCACGGCATCGCTCTTTCTCAGCGGCCCAAAGTTGTTCACTGCCGATTTGCATCAGTTTCGGGGCGTCCAATGCAGGGAGGACCAAAGGAGGAGACCGAGGAGAAACAGGCAAGGACGAGAGAGAATGAAAACGGTGGCGCTCGTGGCGTCGTTCCTGAGTACGCTGTGTTACGCCGGTACTGCCCGCAGACCAGACCCATCCCTTCTACTGAGGTGAGGAACGTATAAGGGCACGCACCCGCAGCAAAAGGCGCGTGTCCGGAGTGTGGAGATAGTGGCGTTGCCAGGCCAGGTGATGTTAGCTAGCAATACTTGCCGGTACCAGTGAAGAAGTGCCGTCGTCGTTGCCGTTAGCCTAGGTCAGGGATTGGAGAATTCCGGAAGGTCGTTTGTCCAAGCGGGGGTCGAGAGCCAGAGAAAGACGTCCGCCAAGCCAAGTCGTAACCTGAGTGAATGAGAGAGACAATGCCAGAGTAGTAATCCAAGAGGAAACTATGTCGAGCAATGAATGAGTGACAGGACAGGCAATATAAAGCGTGGCTGGCCAATAGGTAGAGGAGGCAGGCCTGCTGTCCTGGATAGGCTGTCCAAAGGAGGATACAGGTGAGTAGTCTTTATGCCTGATTGATCCTTGTGTGTGTGTTGGAGGCGGAGCCTCACTGCAGGAGCAGTGAATAAATTAAGAGGGTCCTGCGCGCGCTCTGTAACAGAGACGGGCGCGCTCGTGAACGGCAGCAGCTGCCACAGCTCGAGCCGCCCGCGGCTTGGTAACCGCCCGCCGAGGACGAGGAGGGAGTCCCCCGACAGCTGGGACCGGAGGGAGCCGACGCCGGGAGCGCCCCGCAGTAGCAGGAGAAACATGAGGTGAGGGAAAGCCACGCCGCGGCCGCCGCGGACCCCGAATCCTCATAGTACCCCCCCCTTCAGGATCAGCCTCCGGACGATCCTCCCAGGGTTTAGATGGAAACTTCTTTCAGAAATGTTTGAGAAGTCCAGGTGCATGGATATCCTTAAGAGGTACCCATGATCTCTCTTCGGGTACAAAGCCCTTCCAATGGACCAAGAACTGAACCTTACCTCTTGAGAGGCGGGAATCCAGTATAGTCTGAACCTCGTATTCTTCGTTGCCCTGTATGATCACTGGATCAGGTTTAACCGTGTGGTCCGGAAAGAGGGAACTGGAGATGAAGGGTTTGAGAAGCGAAGTGTGAAAAACATTAGGGATTCTCATGTTTAGAGGTAATTGAAGTCGGAAGGAAACCGGGTTTACCTGCTCCATGATGGAAAAGGGACCGAGAAATCTAGGTGCAAATTTGGGGGAAGGAGTTTTGAGATGGATGTTCTTGGAAGATAGCCAAACCTTGTCCCCGGGTTTGTAGTTGGGTGCCGGACGGCGGTGACGATCGGCCTGGGTTTTATAAGTCAAGGAGGCTTTTTGTAGTGCAGATTAAATTCTGGACCAAGAGTCCTGTAGGAGGGCGATATGCTCGTCAACGGCTGGTACTCCAGAGGAGTCTTTGGAAATAGGTAGGCGAGCAGGATGGAATCCGTAGTTGATAAAGAAGGGAGTCTCGCGGGTAGACTCATTCCTGGAGGAATTGAAGGCATACTCAGCCCAGATAAGTAATTCTGCCCAGTCATCCTGAGAGTTAGAGACGAAGCACCTTAAGTATTTCTCCAGGGATTGATTAACCCTCTCGGTCTGTCCATTAGATTGAGGGTGATATCCAGAAGAAAAGGAAGATGAGATGCCCAGTCTCTTGGTGAAATTCCTCCAGAATTTGGAGATGAATTGGGAGCCCCGATCAGATACGATGGAAGTGGGAATCCCATGAATAAGGAAAATCTCCTTGGAGAAAATATCAGCTAGGGCGGGTGAGGAGGGTAATCCTTTGAGAGGGATAAAATGCGCCATCTTGGAAAACCGGTCCACTACCACAAGAATGGTGTTCATGCCAATCGACCTAGGCTACTCCACAATAAAATCCATCGAAATGTGGGACCAGGGACGCTCCAGAATAGGTAAGGGTAAGAGAAAACCCTGAGGTTTCTGATGAGGAATCTTGTTACGTGCACATACCGGACAGAACCGTGTAAATTCAAGAATGGTTTTAACCATATTGGGCCACCAGAAGGTGCGACGGATGAGATCCAACGTCTTCTTGAAACCTGGATGCCCTGCCGAATGGGCGGCATGTCCCCAGTCCAGTATTTCAGGAATGAATTTGGGTTCTACGTACAAAGAGTCTTTTGGAACCTCAAGACCGGTCGGGAGATGTTTTTGTGATTTGATGATTTTCTCAAGATTCTTGAACGCCGCAGCCGCTAAGATTCTTTGTTTAGGAAGGATGGACTCGGTGGTCTTTTCCGGTCTCTCTTCAGAGGAGTGTTGCCTGGAGAGGGCATCCGCCTTGATGTTCTTAGTGCCGGGAATATATGAGAGAACAAAATTAAATCTGGAGAAAAATAACGACCAGCGGGCTTGGCGAGGACCTAAATGACGGGCATTCTCAATGTACAATAAGTTTTTATGGTCCGTGAGAATAGTGAATGGCTCTTTAGACCCCTCCAGAAGATGCCTCCATTCTAGAAGAGCAAACTTGACGGCCAAATGTTCCCTATTGCCCACGTCATAATTTCTTTCTGCAGAAGAAAACTTTTTGGAGAAAAACCCGCAAGGGTGAAGTTTATCCTGGGAAGAAAATTTCTGAGACAGAACCGCACCCGCCCCACAGTCCGAAGCATCAACCTCTAGAGTGAATGGGAAATTAGTGTAAGGATGGGAGCAGAGACAAATGCTTGTTTAAGCGTTTTGAAAGCCGTGACTGCTTCTGGAGACCAAGATGAAGGATCTGCACCTTTTTGGGTCAGTGCCGTGATAGGAGCGATGATAGTAGAAAAGTTACAGATAGACTTCAGGTAATAGTTGGAAAAACCTAAAAATCATTGAATAGATTTGAGGGAATTGGGTTGCGGCCAATCCACGACGGCTTTCAGTTTCTCTGGGTCCATGGCCAAGCCTCTGTTGGAGATGATATACCCAAGAAAGGAAGTGGTAGACTGGTGAAAAATGCATTTCTCCATTTTAGCAAACAACCGGTTCTCTCGGAGGCGTGAAAGCACAAACTTCGTGTGGATGATATGGTCCTGTAAGTTTTGGGAAAAAATAAGAATGTCATCCAGGTAAACAATGACAAAGCGATTGAGGACGTCCCGAAAAATGTCATTGATAAAGTCCTGAAAAACTGCTGGTGCATTGCACAAACCGAAAGGCATCACTAGGTATTCGTAGTGTCCGCTACGGGTGTTGAAGGCAGTCTTCCATTCATCGCCCTCACGGATGCGGATGAGATTGTATGCCCCACGAAGGTCAAGTTTGGTAAAGAGGTTGGCCCCCTGAAGTCTGTCGAAGAGTTCGGAGATTAGTGGGAGTGGATAACGATTCTTCACCGTAATATGGTTCAGACCCCGGTAATCAATACATGGTCTGAGAGTACAATCCTTCTTCTTGACAAAGAAGAATCCGGCCCCCGCAGGAGAGTTGGAATGACGTATAAAGCCCCGCTTGAAGTTCTCACGAATATATTCGTCCATGGCTTCTGTCTCGGGCAACGAGAGAGGGTAAGATTTGGCCTTTGGCAAGGTATATCCAGGTACCAGATCAATTGGACAATCGTAGGAACGATGAGGGGGTAGGAGCTCAGACTGTGTCTTGCTAAAAACGTCCAGAAATTCTGCGTAAGGGGAAGGTAACTCCCTCTGAGGACTGGATGTGTTAGCTAATAGAAAGGATGGTCGCTCGGCAGACAAAGAAGACTCTTCTGACCTTGACCTACAGTCAATGGGTTTAGGGGATACCCAATCGATGAGCGGATTATGCTTCTGTAACCAGGGCAAGCCGAGCGTGATTGGTGTACCCGGGGCATGAATCACATCAAAGCCCAGGGTCTCTTTGTGAGAATGAGTAGAAAGGGTGATAGGTCCGGTTTCCAAGGAGATATATGCCGGAGTGAGAGGCCGATTATCAATCCCGACCATGGCAACGGGGGAGTTCTTCTTGGAAAGTGGAATCTGATTTTGTTCAGAAAAGGTCTGATCCATGAAGTTCCCTCCTGCGCCGGAATCAATAAATGCAGCTGTGGAGGTGCAGAAGGTAGGACCAGAAAGGGAAACGGGAATGGTCAATCTTTTGGGGAGTTCCCTTCTGAGTAGGGGGCCAGAAGATTTAGCACCCAGAAAGCACCCCTTAGTACTCACTGGGTTTGGTCGTTTCCCGAAGATGGTGGATTATCACGGGTACGCTGTTGGGAAGATCCGCAATAGTGGCACGACTCTCCGGTAGAGCGATATTGTCGTAAAGGTGCCTGGGGTTGCTGGACTCCGAGTTGCATCGGCTCTGGGGCTTCCAGCGCAGGCAGCGGAGAGAGGACGGGTCTCGAGGTAGTAGAAAACCTGGAGAAGGAAGTACGGAAAGGCGTAGACCGGGATTGCTGACGCTGAACGCGGCGTACCTGAAGACGCTGGTCCATACGATTGGCCAGGGTGATGAGATCCTCCAGCAGTTCTGGCCTGGGTTAAGAAGCACGTTCATCCTTCAGGGAATCTGATAGGCCATTCCAGAAGATGGAGACTAAGGCCTCCTGACCCCAACAAGTCTCAGCTGCTATGGTCCTGAATTCCAAGGCGTATTGGGCCACAGGCCGACGTCCCTGTGTAAGGTGCAGCAGGGAATCAGAAGCAGTTTCTTGTCGTGCGGGGGTATCGAAGACCTGTCGAAAGTCTCGCCTGAAGGCTGCGTAATCTCGGGTAATATTAGGTCGCAGTTCCCAGATTGGAGAGGCCCACGCCAGTGTGTTACCTGTGAGCAGACTGTATACATAGGCTACCTTTTTCCAGCCAGTAGAATACAGCTGCGGAGCCATCTCGAACTGGATCTCACACTGGTTGAGAAAGCCACGGCAAGCGTGGGGATCCCCTGCGTAGGGCTTCAGAGCCGGAATCTTCGGAGCTGAAGACAAAGTGGATGTAGAATCGGACTGCGCCGGCGGCGCAGGCGCAGGTGGTGCCTGTAGAGATAGGTCCTGTACCTGTTGGGAGAGGAGAACCACTTGATCCGTTAAAGCCTGGATTTGTTGATACATGGCTGTCATCATAGAGTCCACATCAGTCTGGTCTGCGTCTTGTGGGCTCGACATAATGTTACGCCGGTACTGCCCACAGACCAGACCCGTCCCTTCTACTGAGGTGAGAAATGTATAAGGGCACACACCCGCAGCAAAAGGAGCGTGTCCGGAGTGTGGAGATAGTGGCGTTGCCAGGCCAGGTGATGTTAGCTAGCAATACTTGCCGGAACCGGTGAAGAAGTGCCGTCATCGTTGCCATTAGCCTAGGTCAGGGATTGGAGAATTCCGGAAGGTCGTTTGTCCAAGCGGGGGTCGAGAGCCAGAGAAAGACATCTGCCAAGCCAAGTCGTAACCTGAGTGAATGAGAGAGAGAATGCCAGAGTAGTAATCCAAGAGGAAACTATGTCAAGCAATGAATGAGTGACAGGACAGGCAATATAAAGCGTGGCTGGCCAATAGGTAGAGGAGGCAGGCCTGGAGGACTGTATGGAGCTGTCCTGGATAGGCTGTCCAAAGGAGGATACAAGTGAGTAGTCTTTATGCCTGATTGATCCTTGTGTGTGTGTTGGAGGTGGAGCCTCACTGCAGGAGCAGTGAATAAATTAAGAGGGTCCTGCGCGCGCTCTGTAACAGAGACGGGCGCGCGCTCGTGAACGGCAGCAGCTGCCACAGCTCGAGCCGCCCGCAGCTTGGTAACCGCCCGCCGAGGACGAGGAGGGAGTCCCCCGAAAGCTGGGACTGGAGGGAGCAGACGCCGGGAGCGCCCCGCAGTAGCAGGAGAAACATGAGGTGAGGGAAGGCCATGCCGCGGCTGCCGCGGACCCCGAATCCTCACACGCTGATCCATCCGGATACTGAGGGCAATGAGTTCCTCGAGAGATGAAGGCCCGGCGGGAGCTGCAAGGTCATCTTTGAGAGATTGAGACAAACCGTGCCAGTATGCCGCAGGGACTGCTTCATTGTACCACTGAGTTTCTGCAGCGATGGTGCGGAACTCCACCGCGTATCTTGCAGCTGACCTACGAGACTGAGAGAGATGAAACAAGGAAAAAGCAGCAGTCTCCCTACGTGCTGGTGTGTAAAAAAACCTGTTGGAACTCATGCCGGAATTTGGAGTAATATCTGGTCTGTGTTCCCAGAGGGGAGAAGCCCAAGCGAGAGCGTCGCCAGTGAGTAGGACATATACGTAAGCCACCTTAGTACGACAAGTAGGGAAGTGGGACAGGGACATCTCGAATTGGACGTCACACTGATTCAGAAACCCTCGGCAAGCGAGGGGATCCCCGTCGTACCAGTTGGGGGGTGGAATAGGTGGCCCCGGATTACTTATAAGCACAGGAACCGGGGCAGATGGTGCCACAGGAGCTTCCCGGAGAGACAAATTAGAAAGTCTTTGTGTGATATTAGTGAGTTGGTCGCTTAGGAATTGCCAATGTTCCAAGGAGACACCTTGGCCCACCTCAGTGGGTCTGCATTTGTTGGGCTCTGCATAATATAACGCCTGTATGCCCGCAGACCTGGCCAGTCCCCAGTACTAAGGTAGGTAAGGGTATAACATGCACCCACAGCAGTGAGGGTGTGCCCGGAGTATGGTAATAGCGTTGCCTGGCCTGGTGAGTAAGGGTTAACGTAATACTTACTGATTCCGGGGTGCCAGAGGTCGGAGGGTAATGTCTAAGTGCCAGAGTTCAGGGGTTGGAGAGAGCAGCGTAGTAATGTCCGAAAGCCAGGGTTCAAGGGCAGGAGAAGGTAGCGCAGTCAAGTCCAAAGCAGAGTTCAAGTTCAAGCCAAAGGAATCCAAGCAGGGGCAGGGACAGGAACCAGAGCTGAAACAGACAAGGGAGCTGGGCAGAAACACTGCACACACAGGAGCTACAGGAAATCTATGCAGAGCAAGGACTGAGAGGACAGAGTGAGGTTATATAGGAAGAGGGGCCAATAGGGGTGAGAGGTGGAGCAGAAGTTTGAGTGGGTAATTGCAGGGATAGGTCAGAGTGAGCAGGGGAGGAGACAGGAAGGTAATCCAAGGAATAGCGTGCAACCGATGGGGGGCAGAGCCAGTGCGTGGGACGGCAGGTAACTAGAACCGGTGCGCGCGCCTTCTGTAAGGTTGTTATGCGCGCGCACCGCGCGTGTACCAAAGCGTGGAGGGTGCATCGTGGAGGTGGTGTTCGGCAGAAGGGAAGGGGAAGTGGAGGAGGCAGGTAAGGCAAGGGCTGGGATGACAGAGACACGCCGAGGGGCGTGTGCCACTCGATGAGTGACAAGCGAACGGGAACGCACATGCCTAGAGAGGGAACCGCGCGCTTGCGCTGAACGTGTGCCTGAGCGTGTGGATCGTGCCGCGGAGGGAAGGGGTAAAGAGGAGGAAGAGAGAGAGCGGGGACGTAGGGAAGTGGGGCGGCTTAGCGCCGTGGGACGTGAGGTGACGGGGACACGCTGGGAAGCGCGAGTCCCCCGATCCATTACAAAGACACAGGCGGATCACCATCGACGTGAGGCACCCACATTTAGGCCAGGAGACAAAGTGTGGATTTCTTCTAAGAACATAAGATTGAAGACACCTATACTGGATCCAAGTTTCCTGGGCCCATTCACCATTCTCAAACAGGTCAATCCTGTGGCGTACCGCTTACAACTTCCTCAATCTATGAGAATCCCGGCGGTCTTTCACGTCTCATTGTTAAAACCTGTTGTTCAAAGTTCTCAGTTTTCTAACATCTCACCTAAACCTCTACCTGTCATCGAAGAGGGTCAAGAAGAATTCAAAATTCAATCCATAATTGATTCCAGATACTTCAGAGAAGGTGTCCAATTCCTCATACACTGGAAAGGCTATGGACCAGAAGAACGCTCATGGATACCTCTTCATCAGATCCATGCTTCTGGCTTGTTAAAGTTATTCAACGCCAGGTTCCCAAACAAGCTTTATGGGAATCATCCTGAGGCTGATCCTAAAGGGGGGGACTGTAAGGAATCGGGGAACACGAACTTTGAGACGTGTTCTCTCCTTTCCAGTCATCTCTGAGACCTCCGCTCTGTCACCAGCGGGTGCGTGCATCCCCGCTCTGCTTACAGAGCGCACGTGCACAGACAGCTCTTCTAGAGTGCCACGGAGCTTAGCTCCGCTCCTTCGGATGCACCACGCTTCTCTCATGCGCGGCGCGCACATGTGACGACGTGCTCCCCAGCTGTGTGGCAAGTACTTGTTTAGCCCACTTGTCTCCTGCAGCCAATTCTTGCCTCCACTCTGCCTCCCTTGCTACTGGTTCCTGTGTGCTACAAATACCCTGCATTTCCTTTCCTACCTTGCTGAGCATAACTTGTTGTAGCCTTGAGCTACTAATAGGAATATTAGCAAAAAGCGCTACTACCACCAAAAATTAAACTAAGAATAATAAATTAATAAATAATACAACAACAGTGAATGAAGTCCAATGGTGAAGTCCTGTGATATTGTCCAAAAAGCAGCTTAAAAAGTCCACTGGGTGTCTAATGTCCAGTATGAACACTGGCGCTGAGGAATAGAAAAGCACAATGGGGCTAAGATGGTAAAATGCTTGGTTCTTAGGAATGACGTACCTCAGGAGAAGGAGACAAGAATGGCATACACACTACTATAGTGCATTATCCTGTGATAAATCTGATGAGCAAGCTATATAAAGGCAAAGGATTTAATGGTATTATTAAAATAAGTAAAAATAGTGAATAGTACACATGTGAGCACACACACTGTGTTCACAACAATGATGACAATGGGTAATGATCTTAGTGACTAATGTCACACCCTCCTCTGCCGTGGGTAAAAATTGGAAACCTACTCACATCAGGTGGCTAGGTCTCAATCCTCAATGTGGACAATCTCACAATGCAGATTGGACTTTCCCCCGTCTGTGGATGGTGTTCTCTGTCACCGTGTCAGCTTCAAGGAGCCAACTCCTCTGAATCGGCTACCACTCCGCTGCTCCCGATTACGTCACATGCTGTACTTCCACTACGGTGTCCCTGCTGTGCCACAATCCAACGCGTTTCTAGACTCAATATAGCTGGTCTCTTCGTCGGGGATAATCATCAAGGCGATCTTAAAAGGTTATTTATACCCTGCTAAGTCCCAGATCATTCATAAAATTGAATAATGAATCTTAATTATGCAATTAACAGCTAACTGCTGGATGAACATAACTGTTATATAACATAACATACAATGCAATGTATGCGATATATGAGTGCCAAAACATATGGACATGACATTATAATAAATATTGTGTAACAAATGCCAATGTATCTTTCCTCTCATCATTTAAATTTTTATTATCTTTTCATCATGATAATAAAAATAAAAATGTAAATGATGAGAGGAAAGATACAGTGGCATTTGTTACACAATATAATTCTATGGCACCTAAAATAAAAGGAATATTTATAAGTATTGGAACCTTTTGAGACAGGATGAGGTCCTGAGAGGATTTTTAAAGAAAAAACAGAGATCTATTTCAGGAGAGCAGATAATTTAAAAATTAAACTTTCTCCAAGCTGTCCCTTTAGTGACAAGTGCAAAAAAATTGTGAGGCGCTCCTTCAAGAGGTGATAATAACAATAAACAATAAATAAATAATTAATAAAATATCCACATTCAAATCAAATTATGTGAAAGTGCCCATGTGTATATATAATGTGAATAGTGAAACGTCGCAGCTCAACCCTAAGAAGAGAAGGTCCAGATTCTGTTGCAGTAGACAGTCAGGGGTAGATTTTGGGGAGTGCAGATATCACCATATGTAGAAAAATGAAAATAATATATAGTGTAGTATTTTCAAAATAAATGACAACTGGGTATTGACAGAAATGGGGACTCATACTTTCCCAATCAGGTGAAGGCAGTATGCATATTAATATGCTCAGGACTCTTGAGATGAGTAGAAAACAGCTCGTCTTAGTATAGTACCCTCAGTGTGACAGAGATGACACTCTCAAATGTAATTTTCAACAAAATGATGTATTAAACCAAAGGATATTGCACTTACATTTGCGCAATACAGCATAGGCACATACAACTATAGTTGAGTGGCTTGTTCGTCCGCAGGCTTTCCCGACCGTGTACCATGCGTCGCGTCACTTCCAGCAGTCGTCACGTCACTTCCGGTTTCGATCGATCCCGGTTTTGTAACGGCAGTCACGAGGGGACCTCAGGATCAAACGTTGCCTACTCCAACTCGACTCAACGCGTTTCATTCGGTAAAAGCTTCATCAGCCATGGTCTGGAGCTTTCTCTGGGAGAGGAGAGGCTGTGGCACGGGTCCAGCCAAAAGATCAACCCATCTGTCTGTACTCCATAGGATGGTGACCATGCTTCCCACAAGAGGAATACAGAGACAGCTATCTCATGGTGGGTTAACCTGGATACCTCTCAGCTGGATGGGAGACTGGAGACCAGGAGGTAGGTGGATCTGCATGCAGTGAATTAGACAAGCATCTCAACAGGCACTGTGTCAGGACCTCTCTATTGTTGGAACAGTTGTTCCCTTTGTTGGGCTTAGCAATCCCGTTGTGATTGGTTGTAGTGTTCATGCTTGTATGGACTCCTCCTTGGGGTGTTTGCTAAAGATGGTGGAGTCTGTCATCAGGCCCAGTTCATTCTCCTGGTCTTCAGCACCAAGAACATTTTCCACAAGCTGAACAGTAGAAGTTAGGGTTTGAAGATAAACTTGATTCATGAAGGTGCTGCCGAGCATATCTATTTCTGCCAAAAATGTCTCCAAAATTGGTTTCAATTAAAAAATCACTTTTACAGGAAATACAGAAATGTACAAATGTCACCATAATATATTTTCTTTCAGATAGGTGCGCATTCATGCATAATATACAATATCTACAATATATCCAGCAGCACTAAACTATCCTTCCATGTCTTTTATGTGCAACTGGAGGGCTGTATGTCCAAATCAAATATCCAGAAAGCCGTATCATTCAGTGTAAGATTAAGTGCCATTTGTGCTAGTCATTGTGGCCTACTTCCCTGAATTGGCAACCTTCTTTTTAACTCATCTCTTAACCTGTGACTTCTTACACGCATGAGCTTGGGCTTTTAAATATCCAAGCACAAACTTCTTTGAGCAATTCTAGCTGCTATGTCAATTTTGATATATGTATAAACGTAGGGTTACCATTTCCTATGCATTTTTTTTGTAATCCTCTGTTTATGATATAGAAAATCTTAGCATACAAGTGAGCCTAGATACTTCTGAAAATATTCCATCAAATGTATTACAAACAGGAACTTGCACTTACATGTTGTTGATTGTGCAAATATGACTGTTTAGTATGTTATAAAAAATTGTATGGCTATGATGCTCTTGAGAATCGCGGGGAGTGTGTGCTTGGTCAAAAAGCAGCCAGTGGTATCTCACAACACTTTTTATTCTACTGCAGCAGCATAGAGTACTGCAACTTGTTACAAACTGATCTAACATACAGGAACCAACAAGTACAGTATCTGTAGACAGAAATATACAGTAACAAGGCAGAGAAATACAGCTTCTAAGAAGACAAATTCACTATACATGTTACAGCGCATGATATGCATACACAACAGATGCTTTTGTAATGAAAATACCTATATTAAAGATTTCACTGCTTCCCCCTTAAAAGTTCTCCAAAAACAGATTTTATGTCATATTGGTACCCAAAATGAAAGCACAAGTGTTCTCTTTTTTATTATAGAAACTACTTTTATTCTACTCCATTCTTTCCTTTGAGAAGACACCATGTTTGTGTTTTTTTTTCTTTCATATACAAAGGCCTTCTCCATTTCCTAGGACCCTGGTCACATAAGCTTCAGATCTTAGCTGAGTGAAGTTGCTGGGGTCAGAGGTCATCCCAGGGCATCAGTCACAGACAAAGTCCCTTCAGCTGCTAATGTAAGCTGTGGTAACAGTGTTCTGAAAGTGCATCCACTTGAGACTATCCACAAGCCACTCACAGCTCTCTAAGGGCTTATAATGTTGACTCTTCTGACATTGGATCCAACTTCACTTTAAGCCCCCAAGGTATGGGGGGCTTAAAGACATTCATTCAGAGAAATAAATCCTATTGCTACCATTCTCTCCATGAAGACAAATATACCCCAAACAGAACAAGAAAGAAGCTGCACTTCTGCCCTCTATTCAGCTGCTGAAAATCATTTCATTTGTCTAAAAAAACATAAGGATTTATTATGCTTCCGCCAAAAACTGGATTTTAACAATAGATCTGTAAAATAAACAAATACATCTAGTGTTCCTCACTACGTTCAAATAACAAAGATGCGAGGAAACAACTTATGGTGAAATATGGATATAGCTTGAGCAAGTGGTCACTTTGAGTAATCTAACTAAGAAGAGTTTTCAGGTATTGGGGGCTATGTATCAATTGTAACTATAAGTTATTTTGTTGTAAAATATGAAGTTAGCGCACCTCTGAACATTAAACCAATTTTTATCTGTTGTGCGGTGTGCCCGTCAACACCTGTTTCCGAAAATGTTTCTAAGTGGGGAGGAGTTTGGACGTTGTCATGGTGCACATATGTAAATGACATGTGACATTAAACTTCAAGTATCTTTTGAACACCATAAATATGTCAAAATTTGTCATCACATTTTTCTTGGCGTAAAAGAGAAATGTAAGTGGACGCAAACAATTATTAAATGCATTCATATGTATGAACATGACACACACCAAACAATAGGAAAACGTCTAAGGTAAGAACATAAATAATGACATGACAACATATGCCCTAATGATTTTAGGCGAGACATGATTTTTTTTTTTTTTTTACTCAATGTACTCTTTCAATTTGTTTTAAATAAATATATATATTTTTTTAAATAGCCCCTGTTGTCAAATAATAAATGCACACAACATAAACATTTATTGGGGGGAAGGGCATCATCAATTACTTTCAAGCAAAAGATATATTGCAAAGTGCAATGCATTTTAACATATTGTATATTTAAGCATATTTAGATGTGCATTATGTGATATTTCCTATAATGATTAATACATTAATTTTATCTTAAACTATGCATGCATGTTATTTTACAAATTAATCATTATTTTGATCACATACATCATTGTAGTGTCAATTTGTAGTTTATAGCCAAAAAGTCAAAATAAAATGAATAACATCTGTACTTGCAGGGCATGACATGGAAAAATAAAATGAAAGACTGTGACAGAAAGATCAAGTGGTGCTCTCCCTATGCCACAAAAATCAAGAAGCATATAAAGAGAACGTCACACAAATAAAGTCACCAGGCCACAGGATTATCCAAGATACAAAACATGTACTGTATTATGAATATACAATGCCAATCAAATGGCTTTATTACAAAAGTAACAATGTAACAGCAAAGTACAAGTACAAAAAGGAGCATGAAAACATAGATTTTTTTTTTTTTTAGAAAAGAGCCATTCTTACCAATACAAAAAAATATAGATCTGGCTGACTCCTTAGCATGGAAACTCAATGTTTCATGCCCTAAGACGCCCTTTCTCAGGAGTCTCTCTCACTCTCTCTCTTCTTGGCAAAGGCTTCAATTTGAGCCGAAACGTTGAATAAAGCTACACTGAAATGATATGGAATGCCTGCTTCCTCTGTTCCATATGCTATACTCCCAGTATTGAAGCAGATAGCACCGACGTTCTAGGATTGCCCTGCACCCTGAACAGTTATATATTTAAATAATATATGTACTCTATGAGATAACACTTACACATGGTTAAAAAAAATTCTTCTTGCTACAATACCTTATTTAGTATGATAGTTGTATTAAAACAATTTTACCATAAATCATTTTCCAATATTTGGATTAGTTTATTGTTCAGTGTTGCTACTACTACTACTACTACTACTACTACCACCTGGGAAATACTCTCAGTAATTGATTGCACAAAAGTAAGACCACAACCAAAGAATAACAAAGAACAACCATGCAATTTAAATTAAAATAAAACAAATGCTCTTTTGAGATAGTGATTTTGAGCTGGTGATAAACTAACATTGTTAAAAAAGATGAAAAATGCTTAGAACAAGATCTCTAATCTTCAGAGATAAGGTTAAACAAAAATACAGTACCTGCTATTCAAGATCTGACTATAGACCTGGGTGACCTGGATTACCAGGACCTGCGGGACCTGGGTGAAATAAAATGCAGGGCAATACGGGGCAGAGATATGTACAGATGTACAAGAGAGATAGGAGTAACACACACCCAAGCGATGCTTCCCTATGGCAGATTCCAAAATATATTGCTGAAGTATTGAATCCCAGACGGTATATAAACAGAGACTGTGCATCATCTCTTTACCTCGGATCTATGTACAGATGTAGCAAGACTTACTGTCCTGACGCACAAGAAAAAGTCTGCGTTTCTGGGGACAGTCAGTGCTGCGATGGAGCAGGGGGGGGCCATGCTTCGGTGATCGTGTCTGGCAGCGGCACCAAATACAGTAAGTCTTGCTACATCTGTCTATAATTGTGTGTGTATATATATATATATATATATATATATATATATGTTATCCATATCTCCTCCACACACATCTGCAGAAGAGTGATACATACAGGTGCTTCCTTCATGCTATAGTATATATTTTTCTCTGTTACTGTATATTTTGACATAATAGAGAAAGCATCAGCTGTGCACATGGACAGCAGCCTCACATCCCGTTCTCCGCCGTGTCCCACTGAGTACTGGCTTAAGACCCTCAGACCCCTCCTCCACATTGACATACCCTATGATTGAATTTAAGGAGGCAGCTGATGCGAGACCCCTTCAGCACAGGGCGTGGTGCAACCACAGAATTTACACCTGACTAAAGATGGCTCTGCTTCTAAGATCAATGTATTAAGTAAAATAATCTTTAGTTTGCAGTGTATGATTTTAAATATTGTAAATGTACATGGAGTATTTTTTTCACATTCAGGGAACATGCAGTGCACACTAGTTTCAATGCTTTTAGAATCTCTCAGAACCACCTCTTTTTTGAACACATGTGTATAACTAGAGATGGTCAAAACCAGTTATTTTGTGAAATTAGAACTCACTAGAACTTTACATTCCAAAACCAAATACAAAACCAATACTTTTACCTACAAATATTGCTTCATGTTTATGAGTTTGTTTTAAAATGTGTGTTTGTATGTATCTATATATATATACAGCTCAACCTCGTTATAACGCGATCCGTTACAACGCGAATCCGCTTATAACGCGATGCAAGTGTGGCTCCTAATTTTCGTATTTATGAATACTTTACAACACGATTATTGGTATCTTAAATACTTTATTGTACAATGCATACAATTGTACATTATTTCTAACGCGATCCGCTTATAAAGCAATGTGATTCTTTGGACTTCAAGCACAGCGTTATAAGGGGGTTGAGATGTGTATATATATATATATATATATATATATATATATATACAGCTTAACCCCGTTATACCGCAGTCCTCGGGGGCCACCCGATCCGACCGCGCTCCAAACGGGGTCGTGCTAATTAAATAAAATAAATTAATTAATTAAACAAATTTAAAAATGGCCGCCGCGCCCGGGGTTCCGTGTCTACAGAGGGGGGGGGGGGGAGCTGGGATCGCATCATCGCACTGTGCTGCACTGTGCTACTCCTCTCTCCTCCTCCCTCCTCCCATGTCTCCAGCAGTTAGAGAGCTGCAGGCAGTGCTAGGAGAGTGCATGGCTCAGGGCTGCAGCCTTCTCTCCATGGCAATTTTACTCACATGTCCACTGATCACCCGCACAGCAGCTTCTCCTGCTCTCACTCGCAAACTTTTCAGGGACGCCGGGGGAGCCTGCCCTATCTAGGAAGAGAGGTGTGTTCGTGTGTGTGTCTGTGTGTCTGTGTGTCTGTGTGTCTGTGTGTCTGAGTGTCTGTGTGTCTGTGTTCCAGATAGTTTCTCCTGCTCTACACCACAGACATTCTATCCTTCTGTGAGCAAGAGTGATTAAGGAGATAGCAGCTGACACCAGAGATGATGGGGGGGGGGGAAGGAGTGAAAGAGTGTGTGTGCTGTGCAGTGTCCTGTGAGTATGTAGTGTGCAGTGTGCAGTGTGTGTCAGTGTGTGCAGTGTCCTGTGAGTATGTAGTGTGCAGTGAGTGTGTGCAGTGTCCTGTGAGTGTGTACAGTGTCATGTGAGTGTATGCAGTGTGCTGTGTGTGTGCAGTGTGTGCAGTGTATGCAGTGTATGCAGTGTATGCAGTGTGCAGTGTGCAAAAAATATGTAAAATAAAAAATTGAAATTAAAATTTGAATTTTTTTTTAAATTCGGGGTCCATGCTCAAACCGCGTTATAAGCAGATCCGCGTTATAGCGGATCGCGCTATAACGGGGTTGAGCTGAATATATATATATATTATATATATATATATATATATATATATATATATATATGTAATGGGTTTTCTGGACCGGCCTGACCCACCCAATCTCACATTGGCCCCTGTGGTCTAACCAGTCCCCATTACAGTGTGATGTCTGGTGGTGCACCTGTTGGCAACAGGACTCCTGAGTCTCCCGCATTATGGTGTGTGGGGATGTGCCAACCCAGACAGGTCTCTGAGGTAGTGTGCTGAGTCCTACCTATATCCAGTGCAGCGCCTCCACCTCATCTGGATCCTGGCGTCCGCTTGGGGATGAGTCTGATGAGGAAATCCTCTGTGGTGCTTCTCTCTGTGCAATGACTCCACACTTACACATGAGAGGGTCTTTGATCAGATGCATCTTTATTAGTACGGTGGGCCAGCTGCCCTCCACAATGGGGTGTATTCAGCCTCCCATGTTCACCACACTTCCCTTTGAAAGGTATCTCTTCCCTCAGGTCCCTGGTCACAGTCTTATAAGCTGTCTCCTCCCAAGCCTGCACTCAGACTTGCTCCTTGTCTCATAGCTCTTACATAACACTCCAACAGCTTTTCTCTGTCTCCCTTGTGCTGCCAGACTCACAGCTCTGCATCAGACTACTGCAATAATGTTGCAGACCTCCATGTGCCTCTTACTGAACAGAGGCAGCCCAACAACAGGAACTGAACTAACTTTAGACAGTGCTGTGTCTTATATCACCTAGGAACAGGCACATCTCTGATGTCACTAACCGTGGACACACAGCATGTTGTCACTTCCTATGAGACATATGGCACCTCACCAGGGTGTGAGTGCAAACCTCCATGATAACTGCTGGCATGCCCATAACTTACCAGGCCTTACTGTCAGCAGGAGAGATGACTGCAGCCATTTTACAGCATGGTTACATTCTCCCCCTGGTGAATCCCACCTTCCCCGGCTGGGACCTAAATTTGACGTACCTTTCTTCAGGAAGCACTGTAAAATGGAAAACACACATAATTAGTCACAACATTACAGTACATATCTTCATCATACATAGTAACAGATACATCCTAACTTTAGATGATAACAACCCGGATTACTCCCTGATGGAGTATCCATTAGTGGTACTACCATACCCTCTTAAGGTGGCCTGCACACAGCATGGTCCACTGGGTTTAAAGCAGCAATGCTGTAACCCTCTGGGTGACACTTCTTAGGTAACCCGCCAGGATCCCAATCTTCTTCCCCTGATCCTTCCTCCTCATCAGTGCCATATCCCCTATCCTCACCAGTGGAACCCATCTTAAACTCAATTTCTCCCTCCATGAGGGGCTCAGGGACGTATGGATATTCCAGGCCATGCGAGTGTTTGTACTTGGCTATAATAGCCCTCTCGGCCCGGCTGCTCCTAGTCAGCTCTGCGTTCCCTGCCCTCCCTGGCAACACCCATGATAGGGGCTCATCTGTGTCCACGGAGTCAGATAATATCCCAGGCCCCATAGGCTCTATATTATGCTGACATATCTGAAACCATCGTTCCTGCATCTTCCTCTTCCTCTGGGCCGGTGTAAATTCCCCCTCCGCCCACCAATAGTCCACTACGTCCTCTTTCTGTAGTAAGAACCGTGTGCGGTCCATCCACCCCACGTATCCCTCAAATAAGGGAGCCCACCTTCGGGTCTCCTTACGTTCCTCAGACCCCCACTCTAGTGAGTCCCCCTCCTCCGTATCCCCCCAAGAAGATACCCCATAGGTCCTTGATGAAAGAGGCCTAGACCACCTCTCTTGTTTGGAGATATCCTGAGACTTAACTACGGCCACACTAGGTACCCATCGGGACTCGGATACTTTTCCCAACTGCCCTCCACCCCTCGACCCACCATCAGAGGCATAGCTGTTCAGTCTCTCCCCAGTCCGTTCCTCACCGATTCCCTGGGACCCTTCCGACACTCCCAAACTGGATGTGGACCCACAGGAAAAGGTGACAGGGACAGGGGCATTACCTAGGGCATGGGGTTGGGCATAGGGACAGGAAATGGGCATCCGCGGGGTTCCGACCCGCTCTCTGCCTTCGGATAGTCCCGTATCATTGCGAGGACTCTCCGCTGGCTGAGCCTCACCCTTCTCGGCTCTCCTCGCTGCCTGCCAGCTCTTTGTTGTCACAGGTGATCGGGAAGCACTGCCCGATCGCCGAGGTGTTGTGGTTCTCTCTCTGGTCGTTCCGCTACCTCCGCCGGAAGTGACGTAATCAACCGGATACTCCGCCATCTTGCGATGGATCCCCATGCGGGATCTCTTCCTCCACAACGACATCCGCCGCCGGAAGTGATGGTTCTGCTCTCCGCTCCGTTCGGGCCTGGTCTAGGCCTTCCTCCGCCGTTGCCACCACCGGCGCATGGGGAGGGTAAGGATGTATCTCACCGCTCCGTCGGCTCGGGATTGAATCTTCTCCTCCTTCCGCGCTGTGAGTCACCACGGCCGTGGGACTCCGCCGCTCCGGTTGTCTCCGCACAGGCGATCTAGACACCTCGAGACTCCGCTGCGACACAGGTAAGTGTTGGTTCTTTTGCAGCACCGCTGTAGTGGTCCGCCGGCAGGCGCATCACCACCGATGTCGGGCTTGCCTGCTCCTCGTCCGATGAAGCAGACTCCGGCGCTAGTAGTGGCACTTCCGCAGGGGACCGACGGTGAGGTTCTGGGTTCTCACCGCGGTTGTAGACCCCTTTCTCTCTAGGCTCCATTGCGATCATTAGGAGCGACCCCCATTCTCCGGGATCAACTGGTTCGGTGCAGGCCGCACGCGGGGCTTCAGCCGTCAGCATGGCTGTGTCCGCTCGCGCCTCCTCAGTCTGCCCTGATACGAAGGGCTGCACGGCCCCTGGGTAGTGGATGCCACATTGGGGACACCTTCCCGTGGTGCTAGCTTCTCCGCTGGGTAACCTGCTCTGTGTGCACAGGCACCGCAATGTCTCTTTGTCCCCAGCCTTGACTACCAGGAAGCCTCCTGGCAATGAATAGGGATATATGTCCATCTCGCTTTCGGTAGTGCTGGTTACGGGAGACACTTTGCACAGTGGTCTCTCCTGTTCACCAGCTCCTCGCAACGGTGGAACAGGAAGCTCACATCCAGCTCCTCCCTCAGACAACTCGGGTCTTGCCTGGCAGAGATAGAGACCACTCCCCCTGGTGAGTATTTGGGGAGGGTCCCACAAGTTAATTGGATGCCCCGGCACAGGGGCTGAACTTTTCACAGTCCTGGGGGGCGCAGCCTCCGCTTTCGCGCCCTTATCCCCAACAGGGTGGGGTCCTTCTTTTGCCGCCAATTCCAGCCGTTTTCTTTCAGCGGCCTTGCGTGCAAAATACCCTTCCTTCTTGCATGCAGTATCAGCGGCAGGAACTACTTTTGGTAACAGAACCGCCGGCTCACCAGCTCCTTGGCTCACTGGATTCATGCCCACAGGGCATAATTGGAAACCACTCCCCCTGGTTGAGGTTAGGGGGAGGTCCCATAGATTTATCGGGTGACCCAGCACTGGGGCTGAATTAGTCACTGTCCATGAAGGCGCGGCCGCAGCTTTCGCGCCATACCCCCCATCAGGGCGGGGTTTTCCTGTTGGCGCCACTCCTGGCCAACTCCCTGCAAGTTTTGCAGGTGCAGAATTCTCTGCACTCGGCCCACGCGGTCTCCCAGGGAAGCGGGAGCCGCCATTTTGGGTTGCACTGTCAGTCTGTTCAATGAATGAGGTAGCGTTCATCTGTTTGTATGTCGACTGACAGTCACTCTCACAATGTTCTTCACTTGTTACAACAATGTCCTCCAGGGTTGTACCCTGCGGCCCTAGGTAGGACCAAAACGGTGCGGCTACAGCCTTAGCACCACTCCACAGCAGGCTCGTGAAAGTCATTTCCGTAGCATGCTCTTCACCCACACACACACCATGTGCGCTCTCTCCATTAGCTTCCGTCCGCCATTTTGGACTATCCGCACCGCGCGGATCCTCCATTCTTGCGGTCGTCATTCCTTCATAGTAGTTATCGTACATGGGGCTCCTCTCTGCGGGGCAGCCACCACACCGGTACAATAAAGATTGCCCTGATGCACCACCTTGTGTACCTAATGTAGGCTGGACTCGTGTTGCACTACCTCAGGCTAGGCTCACTCGCTTAGTGTCTGCTGTATCTCCTCCCTCCCAGTCTGTGCTCCCTTCGGTAAGTGGTCTGGAATGGGCTAGAGTACTCAGGGGCTTCCATGCAGTACTTGGGCATCTACCTATCTTGGTCAGCCTAGCGCAGACCCTCTCCAGGATTCCTGACCACGTTAACAGGCTATCCCTTCTGGCATCCTAACAACTAGCACTACCTCGAGGTGACTAGGACAGCTATAGCCCGGCTCCAAACCCCCAACTCCTTTCAGGCCCCTAGGTCGTCCCTGCGAACTGACACTACGCCATCAGCCCCCTGACTACCCCTAGGTCCGTCCCAACGCAGCACAAAGTGGCAGCAGACACTCTCCCTGTTTCCAAGTGACCTAGCAAAAGCCTGTCCTGTTGACAGGTCTATCTCAGCAGCGCCTCCAAATGTAACGGGTTTTCTGGACCGGCCTGACCCACCCAATCTCACATTGGCCCCTGTGGTCTAACCAGTCCCCATTACAGTGTGATGTCTGGTGGTGCATTACTCCTGAGTCTCCCGCATGATGGTGTGTGGGGATGTGCCAACCCAGACAGGTCTCTGAGGTAGTGTGCTGAGTCCTACCTATATCCAGTGCAGCGCCTCCACCTCATCTGGATCCTGGCATCCGCTTGGGGATGAGTCTGATGAGGAACTCCTCTGTGGTGCTTCTCTCTGTGCAATGACTCCACACTTACACACGAGAGGGTCTTTGATCAGATGCATCTTTATTAGTACGGTGGGCCAGCTGCCCTCCACAATGGGGTGTATTCAGCCTCCCATGTTCACCGCACTTCCCTTTGAAAGGTATCTCTTCCCTTAATTGGTGGGTTCCCTATCTCCCCTTTAGGGAGATAGTCCCAGTGCCAGGTCCCTGGTCACAGTCTTATAAGCTCTCATCCCAAGCCTGCACTCAGACTTGCTCCTTGTCTCATAGCTCTTACATAACACTCCAACAGCTTTTCTCTGTTTCCCTTGTGCTGCCAGACTCACAGCTCTGCATCAGACTACTGCAACAATGTTGCAGACCTCCATGTGCCTCTTACTGAACAGAGGCAGCCCAACAACAGTAACTGAACTAACTTTAGACAGTGCTGTGTCTTATATCACCTAGGAACAGGCACATCTCTGATGTCACTAACCGTGGACACACAGCATGTTGTCACTTCCTATGGGACATATGACACCTCACCAGGGTGTGAGGGCAAACCTCCATGATAACTGCTGGCATGCCCATAACTTACCAGGCCTTACTGTCAGCAGGAGAGATGACTGCAGCCATTTTACAGCATGGTTACATATATATATATATATATATATATATATATATATATATATATATATATATATATATATATATAGAAAAGGCAGGTGGCACACACATATTGCAGAAAAGTAGGTGCTTATCCCATACAGACAGTAAGTATAAATGAGCTCCTTACCAGGCAGATCCAGAGTCCCAGGTCCACAAAGCAAGGAAGTGACAGCACACTCAGTTGTATCCAAAAAAGAAGTGTATTAGAAGAAAACAGGCACATTCACCGACGTTTCGGTCCTAGAAACAGGACCTTTCTCAAGGGATACAACTGAGTGTGCTGTCTCTTCCTTGCTTTGTGGACCTGGGACTCTGGATCTGCCTGGTAACGAGCTCATTTATAAATATATATATATACATATATATCCGTTACAACGCGAATCCGCTTATAACGCGATGCAAGTGTGGCTCCTAATTTTCGTATTTACAACTTTACAATACGATTATTGGTATCTTAAATACTTTATTGTACAATGCATACAATTGTACATTATTTCTAACGCGATCCGCTTATAACGCAATGTGATTCTTTGGACTCCAAGCACAGCGTTATAAGGGGGTTGAGATGTGTATATATATGTGTATATATATCCAGTGTCCTGTGAGCGTGTGCAGTGTCCTGTGAGTGTATGCAGTGTGCTGTGTGTGTGCAGTGTATGCAGTGTGCAAAAAATATGTAAAAAAAAAAAATTTGAAAATTTTTTTTTAATTCGGGGTCCATGCTCAAACCGCGTTATAGCGGATCGCGCTATAACGGGGTTGAGCTGAATATATATATATATATAAAGAAAAGGCAGGTGGCACACACATATTGCAGAAAAGTAGGTGCTTATCCCATACAATATCGATTGGAGAAAAAGAACCCAGTCTTGTAGCACTCGTACACAACAATTGTATAGTGATAAATTTAAAATACTTTATTAATAACTCTGAATAAAAAATAGGGTGTTAAAACGTAATTAAATACTGTGGCAGGTCCTCGAGCACATCGGCACTGATATAACCAGGATCAGTGCTGATGTAGGGGACACTGCGATGATCAGCTAGACCGGCTCCCCATGTCATTACTCTGTGCACGCTATTGCTCCAACCTGTAGAGAGGGGGGACGGGGTGTGTTGGGGCTTTGACCCCATTTCAATATTAACCTCCTGTATACCCTACTCCAGCACACTCGTTTGTTGGCATATGCAGCGATCCATGACCTGCTGAGTAGCTTCTCAAGCTGTTTATGTCCACACATTAACCCTTACAGTTAGCGCAAGCATCATACTTACCCACGCATCACTATGGAGGTTGCTCTGACATCAGCTTCCACCTCCTGCGCATGATAAGACCCTGGTGTGCTTAGGGGAATTAACCATAAGCGCATAGTGCTTGTGTGTGGCAGCTAAGTTTACACTGTGCTACAACAGTAAGGGGCACTGAACCAACAACAGCAGAGCAGCAGACATCACCAACAACCTACCACAACATTGTAGGAGTACCTATCCGGCCTCAAATCACCTCCTAGGTGTTTTGGTGATTTCCTATAGTTGCTCTAGTTTAGCTATACCTTACAACAGTAATCACTGCTTGCCTAATAGCCTGCACCTTAGAAAATAGGCAACACATATCCCTTATAGAGATGTAGCTCATACTATGAAGGTGAATTTGTACACAAAACAGAGCAATCTCTATCTGGGGGGGGAGATACTTATAGGTCTTACCTAGCGTAGTATATGCCACATTATCATGAGTGTATCCCTCTAGAGTGCAATCTACGCCTAGACGCACTCCAATAGAGACAGTCCTTTCGGTGGGCTTTCTTTGGCTCCTCTCCTACATTTTAGGTCGCTATAATTTATAGCATTTGATCTCTAGTACCTATCAGGGATCACACTATATCTACCCACCTATACCAGGGTGGGTTACCAAAGGATACAGTCACGTGCTGTTCTACACAGTATTTAATTACGTTTTAACACCCTATTTTTTATTCAGAGTTATTAATAAAGTATTTTAAATTTATCACTATACAATTGTTGTGTACGAGTGCTACAAGACTGGGTTCTTTTTCTCCAATCGATATTATCACGTCTCCATCCAGTCAGCACCTCACAGGTTAACAATAGCAGTGCGGGTTTTCTGTACGTGTAGCGCTTATCCCATACAGACAGTAAGTATAAATGAGCTCCTTACCAGGCAGATCTAGAGTCCCAGGTCCACAAAGCAAGGAAGAGACAGCACACTCAGTTGTATCCAAAAAAGAAGTGTATTAGAAGAAAACAGGCACATTCACCGACGTTTCGGTCCTAGAAACAGGACCTTTCTCAAGGGATACAACTGAGTGTGCTGTCTCTTCCTTGCTTTGTGGACCTGGGACTCTGGATCTGCCTGGTAACGAGCTCATATATATATATAACAATAACAAGAATGTTCAGGCACTCAAAGGGAAAATGTAAAAGGAAAAAAAACTGATCTGATCAGTCGTGGTGCTCACACTGCGGCCAGGATCACCACCCAGCAACAAAAAATAGATAAATACCCAATATCAAAGAATCTGGAGCACTCACAAATTAAAAAATACAATTTAATGAAGTAACTCAGGCATCAGGGGGTAATCACAGAAAAAAGAAGCAACGTTTCGGACCTTACGGTCCTTTCTCAAGCTCCCCCACATAATCTGACATACAATGTGAACATTTATAGGGCTGTCAAGTAGCATTTTGGCGCCAAAAGTTCCCCACCCAGGTTCCTACGGTGGCTCATATTGGATAAAAAAAAAAAACCTTGCATGCAAACCCAAAACCACACTTGTAACTTAACATTCTAAAATAGAGGAGGAACACACATGCTCAGCCCTAGATGCAATAAATGTGTGTGAGGGGCAAACAGGACATCTAAACTGTGTGATATGAGTTAGATAGCTAAAGTAACAACAGGGCTGTATCTATTAAGCCCATGCACATGCGCACTATCATAGGGCTGGATCGAAACAAGTGCTGGCTATTCAACTTCTATTTACCCCAAAAGACCTGTGGGGGACATTGCCGTACTGCATATAGAGCCAGCTACTCTTCCTTACCCGATCTGCTCTCACTTAATCCACTTTTCCCTTCAGATGCGATTCTTTTTCCAGTGCTAAAAAAACTCATGCACACGTCAGATGTGCGCATGCGCACATAACAGGACCGGACTGAAGCCGATCCTAGCCCTCCTCAAATGCACAACCCCTATAGCCTCAATCTCTAAGAGAATGGCATGTATATTAAATGGACACATAAGGGAAAGCTATGAATTTTATCTATACAAGGACAATTCATGTATATAACACCAGGGACCACTATGTATCAATATCTATGGCTGTAATACCATGAAAATAGTATGCTGAACCAAACCAACTAAATCCAAATACCTCATGAAGCATTATTGTTAATACTATAATCTATTAGTACAGGATGTATCCTTGCTGTATATAACCTAATGATGACTAACATAAATCATGCCCAGCATACAGATGGTCAGATAGCAACATAGTGAAGGTCCAAGTGTCGAGCCCCCGTGATATACTTTGCTGTGGCGCCCGACAATACATGGTCTGAAAAAACAGAGAATATACAATATAACAATAAGTTAATATCCCAATGTGTCCATATCGCCTGTCTGGTCAGCTGAGATGCAAATTGACATCCAAATGAGCCAAAACGGTAAGAACCCACGTGTCTAAGAATATAAACAATAATAAAAAGCTGGATAGAGACCCAGATCTGAAATATTCCAAATACCCAAAATTTGGATGTGTATGGAAGTATAAAGGTATAAAGGTATAGAGGACCCACGATGGAACAAAAAGAGTCAGAGGTCTGTGATGTCATAAAATAATATACAGGTACAGGTACAGATACAAAGTGCACCATCAGTCAACCATAACTAGGCTGGATCCAATGTTAAAGAGGGAATCTTCAATAATAACATCCACATACTACTAGGCTTTACGGACTATCAGAGGTGGCCCCACACCAACCGTCCACAACTTCCCAAGGGCAAAAAGCTGTGGTATGTCTAACGTGACAGTCATAGTGGTAGAATATGTTAACGTGCTATTCTGTATCAGTGGGAGGCCTCTGAAGTTGGTACCTAAGGATCTAAATTGTGACGACAACAAACTGGTTTGAGTGATGGGTGAATTATAGCACCCATCCCTCAACCCCGTATGTCGTGCACAAAGATATACACCGGGACAGGACAGTGGACAGGTCACGCTATATATAATATATATATATATATATATATATATATATATATATATATAATCAAAAAATAAATAGATGATACCGTTCTGTGGCTAACGAAATGCTTTTATTTGTGCGAGCTTTCGAGATACACTGATCTCTTCTTCCGGCGATGTTACAATGAATGAAGCAAGGATAACTTAAAAACAGTGTCTCTTGGAATGTTATCTGTGCTTGTCCTTCCCCCGGTGTGGATGTGTTTTATGGCTAGAGGTGTCAAAGGGTAACTGAAAGCAAGTGAAGAAAGAGTGTGTATGTGTATCAGTGTGAATAAAAATGAATGGAGAGCCCACAGTATAAACAGTGCTCTACACAAGGTGTGTGTGGAGTGAGAGGGATATAAATGGTGTGGGTGGGTGTGGAAATGTGAGAGTTTGTAGCACAACTAAAAGTGTGTGTGGATACTATGTGGTCTTATTATTTGTGCTACAAACTCTCACATTTCCACACCCACCCACACCATTTATATCCCTCTCACTCCACACACACCTTGTGTAGAGCACTGTTTATACTGTGGGCTCTCCATTCATTTTTATTCACACTGATACACATACACACTCTTTCTTCACTTGCTTTCAGTTACCCTTTGACACCTCTAGCCATAAAACACATCCACACCGGGGGAAGGACAAGCACAGATAACATTCCAAGAGACACTGTTTTTAAGTTATCCTTGCTTCATTCATTGTAACATCGCCGGAAGAAGAGATCAGTGTATCTCGAAAGCTCGCACAAATAAAAGCATTTCGTTAGCCACAGAACGGTATCATCTATTTATTTATTGATTATTGAAGCTCGGCTAACACGGTACTGATACCTCTACATGAATATATATATATATATATATATATATATATATATATATATATATATATATATATATATATCTATATCCTAAGCTTCATTTTGCAAAGCCAGTATAATCAACCCCACACTGATGAGACCCATTAAGGTTGAAACGGCTGTCTGTGGGTGGGTTTACTGGCTATGCATCCTAACCCAGGCAGTGCTAAAAGCTGTGAAATGCAGCAAGCATAAGCTTACAGGGGACCATGTTATATGGTTTTGAAGCAAAAGGTGGCACTGTGTGCTCATTTGCATCTCATTTCCCAGAATCCCTAGCTGCAGTGGAACCACTGTGTGCTGGGTGATAATGGTGAAAGGCACCTGTCTAAAACATGCAAATGAGCATACAGTAATATTTCCATTTGCTATATATATTTATACACAATAAAGATAGAGACTATTTGAAAAAGGAAAAAAGAGTAATTTGATATATTGGTTTAGTGTTATATATCAGCGCAGCTATGGAGAATGTTTGGGTGATGAACCTTTGCCAACAGGGACTATGAATAATGTTTTAACTTGAATTGGGTCTAAAGTGGCAAGAGAAACCATATCTGCTGGGTGGTAGAAACTGGTAGCTTACCCATAGTGGTCTTTGTGCTGCAGGGGCAGTGTGCTGTGCAGCACCTGGCTCTCAAAGGCTGTTATAGTGGGAAAGCTTTGCTAGCAGGGAGGAAGTGTGCCATGGTGGTGATACACTGTCAGCAGTGACTTTGTTTGATGTTTGACCAGGAATTAGGTCTTAAGGGCAAAGGGAATCCATATCTGCTGTTTGGTAGGTACTGCTGGCTTATCCTTGGTGGTTTTTGGATGCAGGGTGGCACCTGGCGACGGTGGCTGGCTATGGTGGGGCGATATAGGCCTGCATATCTGCTTAAGGAAATGCTGTCAGGGTGGGGGTGGCGGGAAGAAGGTCCAGTTTTTGTCTTCATTTGGTTTAAGCAAATTATGGTTCATCAATTATTTATTTATAAAATGTTATACCAGGAAGTAATACATTGAGAGTTACCTCTCATTTTTAAGTATGTCCTGGGCATAGAGTTAAGACAAATAATACAAGGTTACAAATACAGTTACATAAGTGAACAGGGTATACATTATATACAAGACATTGCATGCACAGTTAGAGATAATATATATTATGTGTATGCAACAGTTACAGACCAGATTAAAATGTGAGACAGCTTTAGTTTTGAAAGAACTTAGACTGGTGGTGGCTGTAAGAGTCTCCGGTAGGTTGTTCCAGTTTTGGGGTGCACAGTAAGAGAAGGAGGAACGGCCGGGTTCTATGTTGAGCTTTGGGACCATGAACAGTCTTTTGGAGTCAGAACTCAGATGATAAGTGCTGCATGTGGTAGGGGTGAGGAGCTTGTTCAGATAGATGGGTAGCTTACCCGGAATGTATTTCAATTATTACCATTATTATTCAAGGATTATCAATAAAGCTGCTTCCCATTTCTACCTCCAATTTTGGCTACTTAGTGTTCTTTGGGGTTACGTTTGGGGGGGTAACGGGATGGGTGATTGCTTCAAGGCTCCAAGATCATGTGAATTTGATTAAATAATCATAGGTAATGTAATCTGGAGCTTTTTATTTCCTATTTATGTATGTCATGTGTAAAGTATTTATCAAAAATAATTATACTAATAATAAATCTCTGCTTCCAACTCTGGCAAAGAATAGGACAAGGTATATTATTGACAGTTCAGATGGTGCTAACTTAGTACTGCTGTGCCGGCTTTTATTCTAAAACCTCTCGGGGACATGGTGGTTCCATGTCCTGAATGCCAAGCGGAGAAAATGGTGCATCCCCCGTGCTCATGCTGCATTCGCGCCGCCCGGCACCAGCGGTTGAACTGCGGTTGATCTGTTTAATTATAATGTTCGGATTTAATTGGGGGCAATTCTTCACGTATCTGCCAGGTGGTAGATATTCATGAATTGTAATGAATTCTAATGCTTGTGCTACAGTAATGTGTCTACTTTCAGATGTTTAAAAAACCCCACAGTGGTCCTCTGCGAATTGACCTTGGTACTGAATAAGTTACTGTATCAATTTAGGCGTTTCATAATAAAAACTAAATGTGCTGTGTCTTTTTCCCATTACTTACTGTACAGTATATCTAACTACTGCACAATCGCTCGCCGGACGGAAACAATGAGTACACCGCAGTACGTGTGCAAAAGACCGGACTGCACATATGCATATGTAATTTGGTTGGCAATTAATGCAGCAGCTGATAACATGGCCACAGTTTGTGAAATCTATCAATATTTTATCTCAAATTATGACTTTTACAAATTTTCACCTAATGCTCGTGTGTGGAAGCGTGCGATAAGAAAAAATGTAAGTAGCGATCCGTGTTTTTTTCGTATTGCTCCTGCACACGGAGTTAGAGGAGGGTATTGGTGTGTGGGGCCAGATTTTTCCAGTATCTTTGATCATGGAGACTTCAAAAGGAGAAAGGTCAGATTTAATCAAAATAAGATTCGTCAATCCCAGGCCAGCAATGTAATAGCGCCTGCACCGGCGCCAGCACCGGCTTACAATAACGGTCCAACCGTCAATGAAAACCTGGTGACCTAAACCCTTGCTACCAGTCCCCCCCAGGATACCGTAGAGATACCAGCAAGCTTGCATGTACCAAAAAGATTTCCAGCTTCATCAGCTGTAAACTACAGGTGTAGCAAACCCGCTGTCACAGTCAAGTACGTGTATAATGAAGACTATGGGACTGACAGTGGCTCATCACCACCTATTTGGCAAAGTCTATAATGAAGGTAAATACAGTATAATTTATTACATTAAATACCTGTATTACAGTACACTAAAGTACATATTACAGTACTTACACTACCTGCAGTTCAAGCTGCCATATTTTATTCTTTTTTTTAAATATCAATACATTATGCACACAGACAAGTGATTAGTTACTGCAGATCTCCTGTAATCAATCGCTTTGCTCATGGTTATTTAGTTGTATTATTTTATTCACAATTCTAGAAAATGTAGTCCAGCACTATGATTGGCTGAGCAGTTTCTACAGTAGATACTGAACAATTGGTGGACAGCAAGGCGCATGCGTGTATGTCTCATGGTACCTTGTTGAAATGCATATGCGTATCATCGCATCTCCACCCCCCACCCACCTCACACGCAAAGTCTTACTACAGTAACAAGACAACGGTAATGCAACCGCTTATCAACACCCACCACCCCCGCATCCCCACCCCCCACCCACCTCACACGCAAAGTCTTACTACAGTAACAAGACAACGGTAATGCAACCGCTTATCAACACCCACCACCCCCAAGCCATTCATGAAAATGCTTGAAGCCTTCTTGAAGGAACCATTATGTGAAATGTTATACAGTACTTACTGTACTGTATGTTTTATAAAATGTGACACAATTAAACAAATTTAAAAATTCAACTTTTTTTGGAGTAAAAACATTATTTTATATATATTTATTATATTATAAAACAATAACGGAAATAAATAATATTTTATTTTTCCTCAGAAAAGAAACTGTCATCAAGCGGAAAATGGCAAATGGAGGGATTTCGATGGACCTACAGTATACAATATCGCTTTTTTGAAACGTTGCTTGCGCATTGATGAATCTGATTTAAAAATCCAAGAACTGGAGGCAACAATTTAGTGACAGTGCAATTTTTATTGATTAGGATAGAATAATTGTGAGCTTTATAGAAAACATTAAACAGTATGCTGCTATTTTCAAATTCAATACTTTTTTACATACTGTAATACAGTACACTTGCACGTTTAATTAACTCTTACTGTATAAGACCCCCCCAAAATAAAAAGTTATAATCTATTATTCTATACAGTATGTATTTATTCTACAGTATATGTACAGTATTATCTATGCATTTTTTTAATACTGTTTTAATTTAATGTGCATGCGTGTTTGACTTCTCATTCAATTAGAAGTTCAAGTCTGAAAAAAAATGCCTTTATTCGTTTCTCGACATGGGCTTGCATAACAATTTTTTATATTCTGAGAATCAATCACTACTGTAGCTTTTTAATTCTACACTAGTCATGTACTGTACGTACTTTATGAGGTGGGTGGCATACTGTGATTTTTATTTGGGGGTGTGGGGTTCAAAACATTATGATGACCTGTTGAAAATATTTATTTGAACTAATAATCCAGCATACAGCCCTCTCCCCCTCCCATCCCCCTCCCCCCCCCACACACACCAGGCCAAACCATTCATTTGTAATGGGTGGCTTT
This sequence comes from Ascaphus truei, assembly GCF_040206685.1. Classification (NCBI taxonomy): domain Eukaryota; kingdom Metazoa; phylum Chordata; class Amphibia; order Anura; family Ascaphidae; genus Ascaphus; species Ascaphus truei. The sequence goes on from NC_134487.1 coordinate 159,195,807, forward strand.
GTGGCTTAGTTTAATAGTTTAATCTACCCGAGCGTGTTATCACATTTAGGCACATGCGTGTATGTCTCATTGGAACCTTATTGAAACGCAGACAGTATGCGTGTCATCGCATTTAGGCGCTTGCGTGTATTTGAACGAGGCACCACACATCCCCCTCCGAGCCATTCATTAAATTCTTGTAGGCTGATAAGTCCTTACTGTGGAACGAATCCTCCTCCAAACACATTCATTCGTACACAATGGTAATGCAACCGCTTATCAATCTCCATGAAGGGCTTATCACAGGTGAATTGCTTTTGGTAAAGTTTGGCTTTGTGTGAAGTGGTTGGGGGTGGGCTACAGTAGGTGTTGCAGTCGCAATGTGTGCGGGATTTGGGGTTCAGAGAAATCTAATGGCCAGCGGTTAAACTCATCCCATGCTAAAAAAAAAAAGGAATGACTGTTATCGCGCGTGCGCATGCGTGTGTGCAAACGGGGAAGACAACACAGCCCAACAAAGCCTCAAAAGTTTTTGATGAATAGCTCTGTCTGTGGGGGGGAGGGAGGTATGGATAAGCATTTCTATTCATGTTGGTTTTTTTGCAATTAAAACCAGAGACAGAACATGGAACACAGACAGAGCTCAGTGCACATCCAATGAAACGTATACACGGTACAGTGCCTAAATATATATGTATAGATATCTTTTATTCAAAAGATATCTATACATATATATTTAGGCACTGTACCGTGTATAAGTTTCATTGGATGTGCACTGAGCTCTGTCTGTGTTCCATGTTTTGTCTCTGGTTTTAAATATATATTGCCATGCTCAGTAGCACTCCTCTGTGACACTTATATGCTTATATATATATATATATGTTGTGGTTATTTTGGGGGTTCAATATGAGCTTGTAGGTGTTCTCTATGTTTTAAAATTCTTGTTCAGCTGGTCTTAGCTGATTGGAGAGTGGCTTCTCCTACCTAGTTTGAAGCTCACCCCCGCCCACTTTTAAATGGTTAAAAGCTCACTCCATTGCATCTCCCTCTATCTCAGGGGATCTTGCTTGCATACAGTTTGATTGTGACAAATCTAATACAGAGTGCTTTTCCTGGTGATGTACAGGTTAATAAGAGCTTCAATCAGACTTAGAACTTTGCAACTAATTTTGACAGATTTATTATAAATCATTCTTCCTGGTAATGCACAGGTTATTAAGAATTTATATTAGTGTTAGGTACCCTTGAGATGTGGTCTGCCGTGTAGTGGCTCAAGGGCTTACAACACTTTGGCCAAAATGATAAACAAAAAGACCATTTTATTCAAAAGATATCTATACATATACTGTCCCGGCTAGCTTTATTCTAAAGCTTGCCGGGTGTATCGCGGGCTGACAGCAGGGCTTTTCTCTGTTTAAAATGGAGTTTCCCACGCGGCGGCCGCTTCAATAGATAAGCGGTAATGGCGCTTACTATTGAAAGCACCCGAAGTGCGGGAAAACCGACTGAAAACGGCCGAAGATAGCCGCACGCCGCCCGCAGCTGTTTTTAAACTGCGGCGGCAGCCGCATTAGTTTTAAGCCGGCCGCCACTGTATATTTAGGCACTGTACCGTGTATACGTTTCATTGGATGTGCACTGAGCTCTGTCTGTGTTCCATGTTCTGTCTCTGGTTTTAAATATATATTGCCATGCTCAGTAGCACTCCTCTGTGACACTTATATGCTTATATATATGTTGTGGTTATTTTAGGGGTTCAATATGAGCTTGTAGGTGTTCTGTGTGGTTTGTTTGCAAGGAAGGCTTTGTGTGACAAGTGATTCTGAAGTGATGAAAGGTGCTACCGTTAGCACCGGTCCTTAAATTACAACTGACAGAAGAACTACAGTACAAAGAAGATAAAGACTGTAAATTTGTTTTATTCATGATTATTTGTATTTTTCATTTTTCCATGATTATCCAGATAAAATAAAAAAAAATGTTCTTTAAATTCACGAGAATCATTGAAACACCTCCCCCCCACCCCAAAGAAAAAGAAAGAATGGCAAAAATTGTTAACTTATCAAAAACATGATTCAGATTGTGGTTTATTTAAATCAGTCCTTAAAAAAGGGTTTATTTCATTCTGAACTTGCAATTCACTTTGAATGTGTGGGGGATTCTCCATGAAGGGCTTATCACAGGTGAATTGCTTTGGGTAAAGTTTGGCTTTGTGTGTGAAGTGGTTGGGGGCGGGCTACAGTAGGTGTTGCAGTCGCAGTGTGTGCGGGATTAGTGGTTCAGAGAAATCTAATGGCCAGCGGTTAAACTCATCCCATACCAAAAAAAAAAGGAATGACTTATCGCGCATGCGCATGCGTGTGTGCAAATGGGGGAGACAACACAGCTCAACAAAGCCTCAAAAGTTTTTGATGAATGGCTCTGTCTTTGGGGGTGGGGGGAGGTGTGGATAAGCATTTCTATTCATGTTGGTTTGTTTGCAAGGAAGGCTTTGTGTGACAAGTGATGCTGAAGTGATGAAATGTGCTACCGTTAGCACCGGTCCTTAAATTACAACTTACAGAAGAACTACAGAACAAAGAAGATAAAGACTGTAAATTTGTCTTATTCATGATTATTTGTATTTTTCATTTTTCCATGATTATCCAGA